>NC_092860.1:66242545-66290013 GCF_032062135.1 Pyxicephalus adspersus
GTACTCATCAGGCACACATCTTTCTTGTCACGCCATCTCAGGGCCATCATCTTTCCTTTCTGCCAGGCAGCAATTTCTCCTGTCTTCAGCTTCCCTTCTGCAAACAATGATGGCAGGTTGGCCGGTTAGCCCTAATGGTTCCATAGGCATCTGTTCTGTGTTGCAGAAGGAACTCATAAAGCTCAGGAGAGGTGTAGAAATTATCAGGTATGACACATTAGCCCTGACCTAGCAATGGCTCAATGAGGGATAGCACTGAAGATGTTGCCAATCCATAATGGCTGTATCTGGGGTTGAACTGTGTTCCTTTACCAGTGTACAGTACTGTATTCCAGATGTAGCCAGATGAGGATTCGTACAGCATATAGGTCTTTATGCCAAATCGTGCCCTCTTTGACGCAATGTACTGCACCCAGCTGAGCCTCCCCTTGTAAGCCATTAGACTTTTGTCAATGCTGACATCTCTTTCTGGCACATAGGTTTGCTGGAAATTTTGTAGAATCATCTGAGACACTTTCCAAATTTTCTTGAGTTTTGGTGCAGGAAGGGCAGTCTCTTCAAATTCTTCATTGTTTGCGAAGTGCAGGTAATTCATGATGAGGCAAAAGCGGTATTCTGGCATGACTGTGCCAAAGAATGGAGTGGCAATCATTTTGTTCTTGGACCAGTACCACTTCTGCATGGGTTTGCCACACAACTCCCTGCAGGATCACCAAGCCCAAAAACAGGCAAATGTCATCCTTGGTCACAGGTTCCCACTTTCTGCTTCTTGCAAACCTCAGGTGTGGAGCACCTTGTTGTTGTCCAGCGTACCTGCATAAAACAAAATAAAAAATGTATTTTAGGATATGTGCTTTTATAGTGTGAAGGTTGCAAGTAATATGATAGCAAACACATGGCAGCATATATGTTTGCATAAAAAAATATAAAAAGTTATCAAACACAAAGCAGCATACATGTTTGCATACAAAATTTCAAAACTTTCAAAAAGTTAGCAAACACAAGAGCGGCTTACCTGTTTGTCTCTGCAACAATTTTTTCAATAACTTCATCGGTCAAAAACAACTTCAGGTATGCCAGGGTGTTGTCGCATTTAGCCTCAATTTTCATTCCAGGTGCGCCGGTGAATGGAAATCTTGGCGGTGCTGCCTGGTCCACATCAAGGTCAATAGGACACCATGTGCGCACAGCACTGACCTCAGGTTCACAATCGTCCTCAGTTCACTTTCGCTGTCCAATGACAAATTTCCTGGTGAATCACTATTGCTCGCTTCCACAAGGGACTTCAAATAGCTATCGGTGCTTTCAAATTCCTCCAAAGCAGCGCTTGCGCCGGCGAGATGCCTTTTGGATGCTATGCGGTCTCCAGCAATCAGTCAGGAACAATCAAGGTCAAAGACAGTGATGACATGATACATTCAGGAAGTGATTTAAAAGTCATCAAAAGGTCAGGGCTAATAGTGGGCAAAATGTATATCAGGGCACTGGGCAATGATGCTTGGTGCACTACAATATGTATTTGTACTTTTATTTTGTGCTGTGTTTTTTACTGTAAAAAAAGAAAATTAAAAGCAGATTACATAGTAATCCGTCACATCTTGCCGGGTGATGCGGTGGGGATGTCCCCGCCCTGCTCACTCCACTGAAGCTGCTTGCATCACCCGGATGCTGATCTCTGGGTGATGCGTGCAGCTGCAGTAGATTTCGGGGGTGATGCCAGCGGGAAATGTGCCAATGTGACCATGTATGTGAAAACTATGCCTAGATTCCAAATGAACAAATACAGACATGAAAGGAATAAGCCATACATTACAGCAACCTGTACACAAACCAGGAAACAAGTGTGAAAACTGGAAAGCTAGCTACCCATGTACAAAATAATTGTGCTAGTGCCCAATGCTTACCTTAACTAGCTAAACTGTCTACTCAATCTCAAGGTGCATGTGTATATCTGTGTATTAGCACCTTTTTTTAGCACCTACTTTCTTTTTATGAGGAAGTAAGTAAACCAGTAGACAGTGGAGTAGCAGTTGATATAGTGTACTTGGACTTTGCTAAAACATTGACACTGTACCCCAGAGACAGTCAATATGCAAGTTAGGATCAATAGGTTTGGAAAAGTCAATCTGTAAATGGATAGAGAACTTAAGCTTAAAGACCGTATCCAGAGAGTTGTAATTAGTGATTCATATTCTAATGGTCTAAGGTTATTAGTTGTGTACCCAGGGTTCAGCGTTGGGTTCCTGTACTGTGTACCATCCTTATAAATGATATAGAGTTTGAGATTAAAAGTACCATTTCTGTGTTTGCAGATAACAGCAAACTTTGTAATGAATTTAAGTACATAGGGGCACAAGCAGACCTGGATGTACTGTTTGACTGGGTAGCCAAGTGGCAAATGACATTTAATATAGATAAATGTAAAGTTATGCACTTTGGGGGCTAACAACATGCATGCTTCATACTTTCTAGGGGGAATACATTTGGGGGAGTCAGAAATGGAAAAGGATCTGGGGGTTCTGGTAGATCATAGACTCATAACAGCATGCAATGCTAAGCTGCAATATCTAGTTAGCAAAGTACTTTCGAAGTACTTGTATTACAAGAGAAATAGACTGTAGAGATGGAGACATAATCCTGCCCCTGTACAAAGCATTGGTCAGACCACATCTGGAATATGCAGTCTAGTTTTGGGCACCAGTTCACAAAAAGGATATTGTGGAATTGGTGAGAGTGCAGAGAAGGTCAACTAAACTAATAAAAGGAATGGAGGAGCTCTGCTATGAAGAGAGATTAGCTGAACTAAATCTATTCTCCCTTGAGAAGAGACTCTTCCCAATTATTCACTTTGAGATCATTACAAAGAACAAGAGGGCATTCTTTGCGTCTGAAGGAAAAGAAGTTTAAGCTCCGGATAAGAAAGGGATTCTTCACTGTGAGGTCTGTGAAAATGTGGAATCGGCTCCCTCAGGAAGTAGTTTCAGCAACTACTATAGATTGCTTTAAGATAAAGCTGGATGTTTATCTAGAAGCACAGAATATACCTGTGTATTAAGGTTTTAAAGTAAAAATAACAGTGACTGTTGATCCAGGGAACATCCGATTGCCTCATGGACTCGGGAAGGAATTTTTTTTCGCTGTTGAAGCAAATTATACCAGGATTTTTTTGCCTTCCTCTGGACCAACTATGTCTTATAGGGTTTTATATTGGGGATATGTTTATTTACCTAGTGGTTGAACTTGATGTCTTTTTTCAACCTAACCTACTATGTAAACAATAAACATCATATTGTAATTTATCATGTAGTTATCAAATACAGTGTTTTCGTCTAGTGACTTACTTCTTATAAACCAGATACATTTTTTTACATTTATGGGTCACTTCAACAATAACATTGACACTGAACTAAAATACATATTTTATGTTATAGCCCATTTTGTATGATGTCCGTGACAGGAACAAATATGAAATTCGATGTTTGCTATTGCAAAGTAAGCACGCTTAGCAAAAAGGATGGTGCGCCTGAGCCTTTTTTAGATGTTAGGACCTATACTGAAAGTCTTTGTAACAGTGCTAGGCTAAGTACTGGGAATTTTCTGCCCACCCAGTGGCTCAACAGAGGACAAACCGCTCCTGGGAGCCTAAAAAAAGCAGCAATTTACCTTAGCTCTGCTAATGATAGCACAGAGTCATTGTTTACTGTATCTAATACAGTCAAATAAATCTATTTCAAGAAAGCAAAAATAATTCAATCAATACCATATAATGCCAACTGATACACCTGGAGGGTCTCTGCAGTTACAAGAAGTCATCTTGTGGGACTTCATCTAGGCCTTTTTTTTGGTTCTGACTGTCTGCAGTGACCCATGGAAAAAGAGTAAACTGAAAGAAGGCCAGAACAGAATGGTTAAATACACCACCCAAATCAGTCTATGTAACAGTTTTTAGTCTTCTGCTGTTATTCCATTTGGCGTTTGTCTGCTGCCATCTACAGTAATTTACAAGTACTGTACTCAATCATGTACATTGTTTGCTGTGCCACCCAATAAAGATGCTGTAACATGGTATCAGATGCTACCCTGTTTCCCCGATGATAAGACACTGTCTTATTTTTTTTTTGAAGGCCAAAATATGCTCTAGGGCTTATTTTCAGGGGGATGCCTTATTTACCCATGAAGAAGACTACAGTACACAGTCTTATTTTTCATTTTTACCTAAAAAGGGGGGGCTGTCTTATTTGATGGCCCTGCCTTATCATCGGGGAAACACGGTAGTAAGAAGCTATGTGATTTTTTTTACCACGAAATGGCCCAAAGATGACAGGAAAGTCTTCAATTCATTTTGACTTGGCACCTAAGACGGCATGAAAAGAAATTGGCTGCAAACATTCTACCAGCTCCAAGATATATCAGGATATCAGTGCAAACAGAGGTGTACTTGAGTATGCTGACTGTGGAACTAAAGCGGAAAAACTAAAATCACACTTGGCTTTAATCCTGCAGATCCCTTAATTGCGCTGGACTGTTCTTTGGGTCCTGCGCTGTCCTGGAAATCTTCTTCGGCTCAGTGTGGATGATGCGCCGGGTGCAGCCATTTTCTTGCCTCTTCAGTCAGTCTTCTTGCTACGTCGCTCATTCTCATACTGCGCAAGTGCAAGTTCGGGTGACGTAGCTCACTGTAAACGGGAAAAAAAAATCTGATCTCGCTGTGCATGCATGAGATTGGCATCTCTTTCCCCTTGGGGAAGAAAATGCCCCTTTTGCGCATGCTCAAGATCAGGCATGCACGAAAGGAGCAGCTAAGAGCCTCCCCGGATGCATGATGTAGGTATCCGAGAAGGCTCTGCACTCCTATTCAGTCTTGATAGCCAAGGTGATCAAAACTGAAAGGGGAAGTGCTTTTTTTGTTTAATAAAGAAAAAAAATCATTTTTTTTACTTTATAATAAAGGGTTGTCCACTGTTTTAGTTTAAACTTACAAAAAGCAATAGGTGGGCAGAAGCCATACGAGCACAACAAACAATGTAGACTATACATTATACTACAAAAACACAACCTAATTCACAAAACAAAGCTTTACAAGAGCAAGAAAACATTATGCATATTATATGAGTAAATTACAAATGACTGCTCAAAAACCAGAGTTGTATTCCAAGAGAATAATAGTTGGAGATAGATACAACTATGCCACCGGTGTAGCATTAGCCTTTGCTCCTGTTAAGTATGAACTAAAGAAAAAATTAACCAATTAGAGAAACTTGGATTGCTCAAAAAAGAAACAATGTCAACAGCATGAGGAAGCAGCATATTATAGTCAAGATATCAAGTACATATTCAAAAAAATTAGAGGATGTTCTGCCAAGTCTGCCAAGTCTTTTGGTTGCTGATATCGATTCTGGAAATTCAAGTTACTGCCAGCAACTACTTTTCCACATTCTGAACTACTATTTGGTAATATTGGTGGCTTTGCAAACCTTTTGAGTTGACTGAAGCTTCTGAAGAATATTGGCATTGACAGATTAAAACAGCAGAGGGTTTGCTAGAAGGAGAAGATATTACAGATGACATTTTGATGTATAGTTGTGGGAATACTGAAGAATATTCTACAATAGGGGTACCCACACTTTTTTTTGGCTTGCAAGCTACTTTTAAAATGACCAAGTCAAAATGATCAACCGACAATAAAAATGCTAAACATATATTTATTTATATATACTGAGTATACTTAATATTTAAAATATAAATAGTATATAAAATATATATAATATAAAATATATTGTTTACCTTGAATAACAGCATGAACATGTATGGCGCAGTACAATTCTGTACTTTTTTGGCCATTACCTACAAGCGTGACAGGGAAATAAAGTAAACTCATGGGAGGACTAAAAAAAATGTTTATACTGCAATGAAGTCATGTATTTGTGAACTGAATTTAAACCTATTAATAACTAGAGAGCACATACCGTTGTGGTAAACACTGCATGGAATAGAGCATTGTACAGGTGTTCACCACACAACACAGAGAACCTTCCATGTCAACAAACAGCCAGGACTCTGAACAGTCCCTGGAAAGTGCAGGTGTATGGGGCATTGTTCACTTCACTACCTCCTCACATCATACACACTCACCCAACGAGAGAGAAAGAGCAGTCTCTGTATTCCTTTGTCACTACGTCCCCACAGGTAAGTCGGCGGAGCCTGTGAGCCGAAACAAAATGGCCGGGATCACCAAGCTGTAGTAAAGTTTATATTGAAAGACAGGGCTCTGCGATCAACTCACGTTGATCGACCAGTAGATCACGGTCCACATGGTGGGCACCCCCAATCTACAACATATACAGTTAGGTCCATAAATATTTGGACATAGACAACTTTTTTCTAAATTTGGTTCTGGACATTACCACAATTATTTTAAATGAAACAACTCAGATGCAGTTGAACTGCAGACTTTCAGCTTTATTTCAGTGGGTTGAACAAAAAGATTGCATAAAAATAGGAAGGAACTAAAGCCTTTTTTACCACAATCACTTCATTTCAGGGGCTCAAAAGTAATTGGACAAATTAAAAAGTTGAAAATAAAATGTTCATTGCTAATACTTGGTTGAAAACCCTTTGCTGGCATTGACAGCCTGTAGTCTTGTACTCATGGACATCACCAGATGCTGGGTTTCCTCCTATTTATTGCTCTGCCAGACATTTACTGCAGCGGCTTTCAGTTGCTGTTTGTTTGTGGGCCTTTCTGTCCGAATTTTAGTCTTCAACAAATGAAATGCATGTTCATTTGGGTTCACTTGGCCATTCATGATTATTCCACTTCTTTGCTTTAATAAACTCCTGGGTTGCTTTGGTTGTATGTATTGGGTCATTGTCCATCTGTATTATGAAACACCTCCCAATCAATTTGACTGCATTTAGCTGGATTTGAGCAGACAGTATGTCTTTGAACACCTCAGAATTTGGCTGCTTCTGTCCTTTGTCACATCATCGATAAACACTAGTCCCAGTGCCACTGGCAGCCATGCACGCCCAAGCGTCCGCCATGTTTTACAGATGATGTGGTATGCTTTGGATCATGAACTGTCCCACGCCTTCTCCATACTATTTTCTTGCCATCATTCTGGTAAAGGTTGATCTTAGTTTTATCTGTCCAAAGAATGTTTTTCCAGAACTGTGCTGGCTTTTTTAGATGTTTTTGAGGCTGGAGAGAATATTCTTTCATCAGTGAAGCTAGGTGATCCAGCAAACCTGAAATGGATCTCGTCCAGGATGGAAAACGTTTGCTAACAAATAGCTAACAACTTAATCTATCTAGGAAATCTGTTCCAGGTTTGCTGGATTATCCAGCTTCACTGATGAAAGTGTATTCTCTCCAGCCTTGGGGAACTTTAATAAATCAGGACCTATGTCTCTGAACACCTCAGAATTCATTTGGCTGCTTCTATCCTGTGTCATATCATCGATAAACACTAGTGTCCCAGAGTCACTGGCACGCCCAAGCCATCACACTGCCTCCGCCATGTTTTACAGATGATGTGGTATGCTTTGGATCATGAGCTATTCCACGCCTTCTCCATACTTTTTTTCTTGCCATCATTCTGGTAAAAGCTGATCTTAGTTTCATCTGTCCATATGTCCAATGTTTTCCAGAACTGTGCTGGCTTTTTTAGATGTTTTTGAGCAAAGTCCAATCTAGCCTTTCTATTCTTGAGGCTTATGAGTTGGCTTGCACCTTGCAGTTGACCCTCTGTATTTACTTTCATGAAGTCTTCTCTTTATGGTAAGCTTGGATATCGATACGCCTACCTTCTGGGGAGTGTTTTCCACGTGGTTTGCTGTTGTGAAGGGGTTTCTCCTCACCATGGAAATGATTATGTGATCATCCACCACTGTTGTCTTCCATGGACGTCCAGGTCTTTTGGCGTTGCTGAATTCACCAGTGCTTTGTTTGTTTCTCATGATGTACCAAACTGTAGATTTTGCCACTCCTAATATTGTAGCAATTTCTCAGATTGTTTTTTTTCTGCTTTTGCAGTTTAAGGATGGCTTGTTTCACCTGCATGGACAGCTCCTTTGTCACAGCAAAATCTTCCACATACAAGCTTAAACTCCAGGCCTTTTATCTGCCTAAATGATAATGACATAACGAGGGAATTGACCACACCAGCCCATGAAATAGCTATTGAGTCAATTGTCCAATTACTTTTGAGCGTCAGCAGTTGCAGTCAGACTCCTAAAACAAGCAAGATAACATAAGCTTTGTGACAATTAGCTGAACACCAGAGCTGCATATTAATTCTGGGTCATTGGTGTAGAAGCTTTTATTGGTATAGGACTAGAACACCAACCAGGCAGCAGTACTTTCAAAAGCCAACTCATTGGCAGCTTACAATATATCTCAATGAAATGTCAGTTTTAAAGATGTTGACTAGGACAGTGTATTGGTCTGCAAACTAACCACAATGAGTTCCTTGCACACACAAGAAAACTGTTAACCGTGCATCCAGTTCTTTCTATTGCAAAACTCTCTGCCAGTTGTCCATGTCTGTTAATAGACACACTCACATATAAAAATGCATTTTGGAAAAGCGTTTTAGCGGATTGCTGTCTTGGGACAACTATACTGATGCTAGAATGTTATAGAGCTGTATGACTCTCCTTGAAACACCACTTGTGGTCCTGTGCCCCCCAATATGAACTTTCTGGGGAAAAGTAATACAATTTTTACATAAAGTCACAGGCTTTCAACAGATTTTCTTCTATGCATTTTTGGAAGCTAGGATGATATCCCATTGCAGCTCACTAAGCTCACTAAATCGAGGTACCAAAAGTTGGACCTCCATTTGTCCAAGCGGCAAGGAGGTCCACCCTGGCCACCTAGATCCTGCCAAGCGCACCTACGCTTACTAAAGTCCAATTTGCTCTGAAACAGATTTTCTATAGAGAATTACTAGAAGCAGAACAGGGAGATGAATCTGCAGCCTTCCGTTTTCTAGGAAAGTGGTGTACATATATTGACAAAGTGTTACCACCCCTTGAGAGATCTGCCATCTATGACAAATTTAATACCTGTTTAATAACTGGTATACAGTAAATAGAGACTTTTAACCTTTTTTGCAATTATATTAGTAGTGTACAACAGTTGTTCATATGCTGTGATGTGATATTTACTCTAAGGCTATGTAAACCCGTGCAATAATTGTCGTAGAAAACAAATGATTAAGGCTACGTACAAATGTAGGATAATGTCCTTGGAAACAAACAAATAACCGCCTTGGTGGTATTCCCAAGTTTGGGTCGGGTGAATTTTACATACCAAAAGCGGTAACCCCAAGCCACACTAGGGGTAGAAAAAAAAATCCTACCTGCTCCCGTCGATTCAGCGGTGTCTTGAGCAATCCCCTGCTGGCTTCTTCATCACATGCATCACAAGCGTCAGTATGAGGGGCAGGCTTGGCTTGGTGGAAAATTTAAATACATTAATTACATTGTAATCTGATTTTAAAGCATGGATCACGCTGTTACAATTATAATAAATCCAAATAATACAAAATAAATCCAAAAGTTTTTTCTATTACTGTACCCTTGTTTGGACAAATTTAAAAAAAAAATTTACATTTTTAAATAAAGTTTATTGTATTCATAATTTTTAGATAATTTAACCTTACCTTACAAAATATATTCAAGTTTACAATGCTTTAAAACTAAAATATTTTCCACTCTGCCCATTGGGGTAATAATTAGCCCAAGATGATCAGATACCATTGCCATCCCATCTCCATGTAGAAATATAACTGCCAAACGATACACAAAAGTATAATTATTTATTATAATATAATTGATGATTTCTGTTTCAAACTTTATCATACCCGGGAGTTATTCCTAAGAACTGCAAGCCTAAAATATTAAACAACAAATTTCTACGCAATGTACTGCTTTTGTCATAAAAATACGGACATATTTGGACCGCCAGGGGGTTCATGAGTGATTGTTCGATAATCGTTAACAAAAAAAAAGACACCGACACCGATGAATGAGGGATGTCGTTGGAAACTAACAACCATCGTGGCGGATCTATTCGGGGGACAAACTTTTGCTATCTATTGTGTGTACAGTTGTGTAGTGAGTTGCAACGTTCGTTGCAAAACATAACTGCACAATAACTGTGTGTGTGTATGTAGATATATATTAGTTATATATATTATTCTTGTTTGTGTGTGTGTGTGTACATATATTATAATTGATCATAATTTTCACTTTCCAGTTCTGTTGTCTGTCCTTCTTCTGCATCACTTTCCAGCGCTATTCTCTTGTCCTTCCTCTTCTGCATCACATTCCAGCGCTGTTCTGTTCCCAAGCTGTCATATCTTATGTTCCTCAATGTTCTAAAAAATTTAACTAGCTGTTAACCATTAATGAATTACAAAATACAATTATTACAAAAGTACAACAATTTTATTTACACAATTGGAAAAGAAAACACTCCGAGTAAAAAAACTATATGGAATAAATATAAAACCAACCAAAGTATGTACAATGATATTTGAAAAAAAAGAAGGTTCACCCTAAACATGAAGGTATTTCCATGCAAAAAAATGTAACACTTTTTGCATGGAAATTTGGACAGAATTAGAACGCTAGGGAGGTTAACATGTACGTTCCAGGTAGATTTTTAAGCTTGAGGACACGGCAATATTCTAGCTTCATGTTCAGGGTGAACCTCTGTCTCCTTGGCAGCAGCCATCCTTAAAAAAAAAAAAGAAAAAAAAAAGTGTCGGCCTAATACAGAAAGCACCCAAATTACTAAACAGAACAAAAATTCAGTTACCCCCCCTCCCCTCCCCAAACACCCCTAATCAATTATTGCTACCCCCAGTTTAAGTATAATAGTTGTACTGCTTGGCGATGCAGTAAGCTATGGCCATACTCAGCTATCAAGAGGATGAGTTTGATGCCTTTGACTTCAGTGTTGCTACAAAAATGCAGAAGATTACCCCAGAACAAAAATTTGCGGTGATCGTCATTGATATGATCAACAAAGGGTTGATGCAGAAATTCAACCCACACTACCCTACCTATTCCTTCCTCACACAGTACCAGCAGCCTTACCTCCCTCCTGTATCTAATTACCCTCCATCCCACCAATATGAGCCCCACTATACTTTTGGCCATAAAAGCCACCAATACAGCAATTTGTAATGGTGAATTCTTCAAAATTGTTTATTGCAGTTATGTTGTTGTTGTTGTTGCTGCTGCTGCTTAATAGTTTTCCCTGTGTTTGTACCGTTGTTATATATACTTTTTATGTTCTATAGTTTTACACTTTGTTAAATAAATGGTATATTCTAATGTAAAAGTGTACATTATAATGTGTAATGATTGTTTGGGGTACCTACCATCATGTACTCATCTTTCAACCATTCGATAATTGCGGCACACATCTTGGGGACGATATGACCCTATGCTTGCAGTGAGATCCCAGTGGAGAACTTCATGTCCTGCAGGGATCTTGCAGTGGCAAGAAATCTTAAGGTTTCTCTTGGACAAAGAGAAAAAAAAATTTCAACTAAAGGCTTTTTTGTGCCAGGAGGGTGGTTGAGAATGTATTCTGTATTTTAGCAAATCGCTTCAGAATATTTCATAGTGCTATAAATCTGCGCATGTACAAAATTGACAAGGTAGTCTATATGCGCTGCAAAATTTTCTGCGCCAGAATAATTGCAGTGCATCTTTTGGCCCACCAATGGAATAAGATAGTGCTATAGCAGCACACATGGCCCCGGGTTGGAAGCAGCAACCAATTCACTGGTCTGGTGGATCTACAGCATGCAGTACCTCAAAATGCTTCGGTATCATCAAAGGAAAACGAAATTCTGTAATTGCAGTATTTCAACACAACTGGAGCAGTGATGTGAAAACCAGCATCCTTCCAAACCCTGAAGTTTGTAACACCCATTGTAAACTGTGGAGTTTTGTGTCTCCAGGCATAAAACTCAGATAATGCTAGTGGAGTGGCCCCTGATTGAACTCAGAGCTGTAGTCATAAACCCATTTATTATTAATCTTTGTATTTCCAATATACCAATCTGTATAAAGTAGTAGTTAGGCTATTTGTAACTGGATCATTATGGTGAGCATTTTGAGACAAGGTCTCCTAGGCCTCAGGAAAGCCTGGAAACCATATTTATCCTGTTCTGGTGAACCATATGTCCCAGGCATGCCTAGTTTGGTCTTTGTGAACATTATAATCCATGGGGATGGTTGGCATAGAAAAAGCCATCTAAGCGTGGCAGAGGGAGCTCTCACTGATACCATATTGTTGCTAAGGACAAAGGCACTGACAGATTGAGCACTGGAGGGGGCCCAGTGTCCTTGCATTAATTCTCTGCAAACGATCGTTGTAAGATAAATCGTTAAAACATAGGTTCATGCGAACAAAACCTCCTTGATGACCGCATTATTTCTTTTCACAATACCCAGCACTACCTGCGTTTCCTGTCCGGTGACATCATTTTATGTCTTTCTGAGCTTTACAAAACATGCCACACCCAAGACATAACAGAGACAAAGAGGAGAGTGAAACCTTTGAGCCACAGTGAGATGGAGGCTATGGTAAGCATGTAGGTTAAATATTGCAGTGTGTACTTTTCAGCCGGACACATCAGGGCAGATGGAGAGTGTTGGCGCTATGAGGAGAGGAGAGCAGAGAACTGTTGGTAAGTATTAATACATTGTACATGCAAAAATATTGCAGTCTATGTGTCAATTAAATGTCTCCATGCCTTTCCTAGTGATGACATTCACACATACATCCAGATAAACCTCTGACATATAGCACAGCGCTGTACAAAGATACACTCACATGAGTCTCAGACATATGTATAGCAAGTTTGGTTGAAATGTCTTCATGCATTTTTGAGTGATAGTGGAACATACTCACATACATCCAATTTTATATATATAGATTTATATAGCTCTGACATATACCATAGTGCTGTACAATGAACCACTGTGCTAGACCCATCAGCCCCTGTACAGAGAAGCTGACACTCTAATGTCTACACACAGTCACACACTATTAGTATACATTTATATACCTCTGACATATACCACAGTGTTGTACAAAGATCAGCGGTGTCATCTGTCTAGCAAGTTTGGTTTAAATGTTTTCATGCATTTCCTAGTAATCACCAAATATAGCACAGCGCTGTACAAAGATGACTGGTGCACTCACATGAGTCTCAGTTATTTGTATAGCAAGTTTGGTTGAAATGTCTCCATGCGTTTTTGAGTGATGGTGGAACCTACATACACACATCCAATTTTATATATATAGATTACACACCGCCATCATATTATGCAGCTCTGTACAAAGTCCATAGTTGTGACACTAACTGTTCCTCAGCAGCTCACAGTCTAATGTCCCTACCTCAGCCATATGTCATTAATGTAGTTTAAGCTCAATTTTTTGGGGGGAAGCCAATTAACCTAATTGCATACAGATATGGGGAGAACCTGCAAACTCCAAGCAGATAGTGTAGTGCCCTGGCCGGGATTCAAACCTGGGATCTAGTGCTGCAAAGGCAAGAATGCTAACCTCTGAGCCACTGTGCTGCTGTTTAGACTCTGTGCCCTGTGCATGTCACTGCCAACTGGGCTAGTGACACAGAGGGCCCACCATCCCTCCCTGTGGGACCGTGACAATCTCACATGAGCTTTTATATATACTTCAATTTTATCATCATACTGGTGGAGTAAATTGGGGGGGGCATATTCGAGGAAGCAAAGGGAGGGGAGATTATAGAATACAAACAGCAAAGTTGAAGACAAAATGTTTTTTAGTATGATTAATGGCTTTAGTATGATATCTTTAGTTTTTTTTGTGTAGAGGATGATACCAGGGACAAGGATTAGAGGAACATGGGTCAGTCCAACCTGGGATAGGACTATGGAAAAATTAGATTCCAGGTTGCTGAAATCAACTGGCAATTAGTCTGTTTTACCAGGAATAAGAATCACATGAAGATAAGAAAATATTGGCTGTAAGAGGGATCTTTCACGATCCTTTCCAACGACTATTATTGCACAATGCATGGATGACTGCTGTACATACAGCACCATTATGCTCTATGCAGAGGGCAGGGGGAAAGTGACGTAGCGGCTCTCTGCTGCACGCTCTCTCCCCTTGCATTAGGATTGTTAGTCGTCCATTGCTATGGATCCACCAGGACGGTCATTCGGACGATGGACGACTGGCGCTGTACACACGCCAGATTCTCGCCCGATATCGGCCCTGAGCCGATTATCGGGCCAGAACCGTTGGACGTGTGTAGATAACCTAAAGGTAAGGGAGGATTAGGCAATGCTGTTGGAGACAGGATTTAAGGAAGCAATATGCAGTTCTCCAGAAGACAGGGATCAACAGAGTACTGACACTGGTGCCAGAGAAAAGGAAGCACTCAACACTGCTACAGGGAAAAAGTGTAGAAATTTCTGTCAGGTGAACAACAGATACTGCTTATAGTAGCTTCTTACTATTATGGCTACTCAATGCCTTTGTTGAACCAACTTTGGCTAACTGCTCTATTCTTTTCATTATCAGACCTTATTTTCACGTCTTTGTATCCTTTTTTGGTTACAGCTGTGCTTTTGTGTTTTTTTGAATGTTTATTTGGACGGGGACTTTCTTACCCTTTTGTGTAACACGGTAATTTATTGAGTTACTTCCTCATCAAATATGTAGGTTGGAGGAGCACATGCATGGGATGCGAGTTTGGCAGGATGTGAAGATAGAGAACTCCACCAACCCTGTCTAATATGCTGCCCTGTACACTGCATTATCGATTAATTTTGTTACCAAGCTCTTTCCTGCATGTCTGATGACAGCTGCCATTCTGCTGAGGCCAGCTAGGAAGCACTATCATAATCACATAGTTAATTTGGTTAAAAAAAGACTTAGGTTCATCAAGTCCAACCACTAGGGAAATAAACTCAGATTATCAGTTTTCTGCATCTAATATGAGCTGTCAGAAGGCCCCAATATTTTCCACCCTCTTGGTGTTGCTCCTCTCAGGATGCACAACAGTAGTTTCTTCGACAGCCACATGGTGTGCCCTGCTTTGAAAACACAATTTCAGAACCTGCAGAAGTACTACTAGTACATCTAGTATTGCTATCTTAAAGGCCCGTGAGTCCCCAAGTCTACTATTAGATTATCATCAGCCCTTGGAAGGTGAGCCAGGGGACTACCAAAAAAAAGAAAACCTAGCAGAAGATCGTTTCTGGACAGCTAAGAACGTCATAATTATTTATTTGGAGTTAGTGTGTTTTAAAGTAAAAGCACAAGATCAAGCAGAAAAGCAGAGTCGAGGTCTTAGGCAAAAGGTCGGTCCAGGCAGCATAGACTCTTAGGCTAAAGAACAGGAAGGTCTGAGATCATGTAGGGACAGGGTCAGGAACAGGAAGGTCAGCAACAGTAAATCAGAAAAATTCACACACTAGAAGCAAGTCAGCCTAGTTTAATGCTACAACAGGCACTGGTGACCGGTAGCAGAGAGGCTATAAAGTCCCAGCAGCCAATGGCAGCGCAGGATGGAATCAGGAACTGCCTCTAAAATCCTCTTCAGCTGTGTACAGCCTCAGATAGTGTGCTGAGGATGCTGATAAAATACAGCAGGCTGCACGGCTAAAGGGAAGGAGGGGCTGCTGCTATTTCTTGCTGGACAAAATTGATGGTGTGTAATACTGCAGTGGCACACAGCATCGCCATCTAAATCAGCGTTTCCTAACATTATCTAGGTTAGGAAATGCTCTTTCTGGCGACTCAATGCTGTTCACCATTGCAGTATAAAACCCTGTTTGTTCTGTCCAGCAATTACAGCAGCCAGGAGAACTAAGATTGCAGCAGCCTCTGTTTTCCTTTAGTTAGACAACCTGATGTATTTTTGGCATCCCCAGCATCCATTGTAGGGCTGCCCACAGCTGAAAGGGATTCTAGAGGCTAATCAGCTGACTGGTCCTGTGCTGCTTTTGGCTGCTGGGACGTTAAAGCCTCTGCTTCCAGTCACCAGTGCCACCAGTCACCATAGCTTCTGCTGGGCTTACCTGTGTTAGAGTGATTTCGAGTGTTTTTCTGTTACTGACCTTTGCCTGTTCCTGACATTGCGTTTGAACTCTGCCTGGACCAACCTTTGCTTGTTACCTCGACTCTGCTTGTGTCCTTCCCTTTGTACCTCACTTTGTGGACTGATTTCCTGTGTTTTGACTTTGGCTTGTTTCTGTATTTCCTAATACATCTGTACTGTGTATTTGTGGGCTCCTGGTCAGCTGCTGGCCTATCTCCAGACACCATCCCTTGCGAACCAAGTCCTGGGGGCAACCGAGTGCTGGGAGATGCAACCAGTCTCCCAAGGCTGAGCGGGGGCTGCTAAAGCTGAAGACTGTGGCGATAGATTGGGGGACTGGTATCTGGGGAATACTGATACTAACAAAGCCTTACAAATCTAATTGCTCTGATTGCAATATTTTTAGACAAAATACACCAGTGGAGCAAGTGGAGCAATGGAAATTTAATGTAGCCATCAGGGCTAGTTTCAGATAGCAGCTGTCCATTTGACATGGGTAAAGCATCAAAGCAGCTTTTGGGGTGGTACAAAGTATTGAAAATAGCCAAAACATCAGATCTTTCTTTTTTAAAAAATGGATTAGAATTTAAAATCCTGCACCAAAATTTTATCCTAATTAGTTTTTATCTCCAATGCTAAGGGGCTTCGAAATTGCAATGTCTTTCGTGGGGGCTATTTTGCATTGTTGAACATTTGTCTTAAAGGCCTACAGTGTTTTTCAGGGAAGTAAAGTCATATATGGTCTAATTAGGAGTATTTTACTGAATAAGAAGTATAAAAAGGTATACAAGGAGTTAAATAGGGCAATATGCACACAAAAATAGGTAATTTAGCCATACATACACAGGCAGTCCCACTAAACTATACATTTTCTGCAGTTTAGGAATCTACAAAGTAATATTATCATTACTTATATTATTACTACTCTAAAATCAGGGACTGCAATTAGTTCTAATAGTTGATCCATGTTTGATGGGCAGGAGACTCTCGCTCTTTCTCTCTCTCCCTTTCTACAATGCCATGGTCATCATCTCTTAACGTGTTCCACAGCTGTCATATCTGTACTTCCAAATATTTGATTCATCAATAAAATGAAATATCATGAAATCTATACAATGTCAGTCATTTTCTGTTTCTTGATTTTATAGTAATGCATTATTTACTCTTTGAATCATGTGCCAAATGAAAGCTACAGATGGAGATTACCTATAGTATGATAGCTATCATCCAACTTGTGTGTTTTGATCAACAGTATGACAGTACATAGATGGCAAATGATTAATGAATTGTGAGTGTTTTCAGTTGTTCTTAAATATTGCCTTGTATTATTTTGTGTATGCCCTAATATTTCAGAATATGTGATTTGTTGGAATGGCATACAAGAGCAACCTTAGAAAACATCCCTGATGTTTTCCCCAAAAAAATATTCCTGATATCTTTATGTCAAATGTAACTATGTTTATCTATCCAAAAACAGGAAAACAACTACAGCTTGATTTTTTTTTTTCAGGTTTGTTAGTTCACAGTTTCACAGTTGTCATATGTGGTATACACCTTAACCACCTAAGCGTTACACTGAGGTCTAGATTTCTGTACCAAAAGTGATCCACTGTTTTTCATGAATTTTTTTTTTAAATTGTAGACCTGTAACTTACAGAAATATGTCCGAACAGGGGTTCTAGTAGATAATATGAATATAAAAAAGGACGATGATCGATGGAGGACGACGCTGGATGAGCACAGGGGGACCAGGTAAGTAAGGATGTACAAAATCTCGGGCTTAACCATCCTTGCAGTTTTTTTTTGCCCGAGCGAAGGTCGGGCTTAACTGCAAGGAGGTTAAAGAATCTCTGCAGCCTGATATACAGTTTGTTGAATAAAATAAAGAATTACCACAGCAAACATTTTCCATACAACAGTGTCAGACAACTTTACCCGTAATAAGACATGTATTGAAAAATATGATACAGATGGCATTTTAAAATGTGTAAACTTGGATCATATTTAGAAAGGTGAGGAGGTGATCATCTTAAAATGCATAGATTAAACTGCTGGCAAACCTCTGGTCTAAATAAGGATAATGATTTGTAGGGGACGTGGCTTGGTGGGCCTCGCTGAGCTGAGTGAGCTCTGTTTCCAGCCAACTCCAACTCCAACTTTTCAGCAGCATCCCGGGCTTAAAGATGGGCAGAATGCAGCGCAGCAGACAGGACCCCCTGTTGCTTCCATGCCACTCACCACTCAGCCAACAATCCAGCAATTCCTTGGGGAGACACTGCAGCCTGATCCCCCATCCAAGATGGCTTCGGCCTTCCTTCACAGCACCAGGCCCAGCTGCGACGAACTTGCCACCCATGCCTCTTCTGGCTCTGCAAGCAGCAGGGAGCCCCTCCACTTCACGCCCTTAGAAGAATGGCTCCTGAAGCCCGGATTCCATATCTGCTACCTTAGCCTGGGCCTCTTCTCTGAGGCCTTCTTCACCTCTGGCCTCACAAGAGTCTTACTAGATGTCTGACAGCCCTGAATTCCTTGAGGTTCTGCAGCACCGCAAGGTACACACAACAGGGACACCAATCTCCTACGCTTTTGTCACCAGAGTGGGGGCCATCCTGCTACCTTAATTGAGGAAAATGTTGATGTACACCCAGCCTCATGGCACAATTTTCTACAACACCTACATACTAAGCAAGGCTTCCAGACCTTCACCAGCTCTCTGCCAAAGAAAAGAGCATAGATGACGACCTGAAACATGCTAAGGGTGAAACAAGCAGTGTTTACCAGCATCTTGGGCCATCCTTCCTCTCAGCAGATCAGGTTTGACAGAGCGCATAGAGCTCTCACAAGATGTAATTTATCATCTCCCTGATTTTAAGCTCAAAGAAGAAATTATGTACAAAACCGGCAACATGCACAATCTGGAGTTCGACGGGGCCCATATTTAGCTGTACCAGGATCTCTCATGGAATACCCTGCCACAACGCAAACTTCTCCAACACTTGCTCACAATGCTACATGACAACAACCTTCTCTATAGATGGGGCTAACTGTTTTCCCTTTTAGTAAGGAAGGAAGGTACTTACACTTTGCGTTTCTCAGAGGACTTACCTGCCTTCTGCAAAGTTACATTGTTACATAGAAGGTTAGGTTGAAAAAAGACATATGCCCATCATGTTCAACTACTAGGGAAATAAACATATCCCAGATGTCAAACCATATGGACATAGTTGGTCCAGAGGAAGGCAAAAAAACCCTGGTGCAATTTGCTTCAACAAGGGGGAAAACAATTCCCTCCTGATTCCATGAGGCAATCAGATGTTCTCTGGATTAACAGTCTCTGTTTTCTTTACTTTGAAGCCTTAATACCCAGTTATATTCTGTGCTTCTAGAAAAGAATCCAGCTTTTTCTTCTTCAATCTATAGTAGTTGCTTAAACTACTTCCTGAGGGAGCCGATTCCACATTTTCACAGACCTTACAGTGAAGAATCCCTCCCTTATATGCAGCTTAAACTTCTTTTCCTCCAGACGCAAATAGTGCCCTCTTGTTCTTTGTAATAATCTCAAAGTGAATAATTGGGAAGAGAGTTCTCTATATGGAACATTTATATATTTATGCAGGGTGATGATTTTCCCATTAAACATACCTTCTCAAGGGAGAATGGATTCAGTTCAGCTAATCTCTCCTCATAGCTGAGCTCCTCCATTCTTTTTATTAGTTTAGTTGCCCTTCTCTGCACTCTCTCCAGTTCCACAGTGTCCTTTTTGTGAACTGGTGCCCAAAACTGGACTGCATATTCCAGATGTAGTCTGACCAATGCTTTGTACAGGGGCAGGATTATGTCTCGATCTCTGCAGTCTATTCCTCTTTTGATACAAGAAAGTACTTTGCTAGCTTTAGATATTGCAGCTTGGCATTGCATGCTGTTATTAAGTCTATGATCTACCAGAACCCCCAGATCCTTTTCTATTTCTGAATTCCCCCAAAAGTATTACCCCTAGACAGTATGAAGCATGCATGTTGTTAGCCCCCAAGTGCATAACTCTACATTTATCTGTAATAAATGTAATTTGCCACTTTGGTACTTTTAATCCCAAACTCTATATCATTTATAAAAATGTTAAACAGTAAAGGTCCCAACACTGTACCTCTAATAACCATTCGGAGTATGAATTATTCATCACTACTCTCTGGATGCCGTCTTTAGGCCAGTTCTCTATCCATTTACAGATTGACTTTTCTAAACCTATTTACCCCAACTTGCCTATTAACCGTCTGTGGGGTACTGTGTCAAAGTTGTTTTAGTGAAGTCTAAGTACACTATACCAACTGCTATTCCACTGTCAACCTGTTTACTTACTTCCTCATAAAAAGAGGGTAAACTTGTTTGACAACTTCGGTTTTTCCTGAAGCCATGCTGACTATCATTATATTATTTTCTAGCAGAAACTCCTCTATGTGGTTCTTTATCAAACTCTCTAGGACCTTTCCAACTATGGACGTTAAACTAAACGTTGTTTTATTACAAGGTAATTACTTTGCTCCCCTTTTAAAGATGAGAACCACACCAGCCTTATGCCAATCCATCGGTACCATGCCAGTGACTAAAAAGTCAGAAATAATGGCTTTGAAATACCTAAGCTCAGCTCTTTGAGGGCACATGGATGCAAAGACCTTGATACATGTCAGGCATGGAGAGACAGGACCACTAAGGGGCGTATGGAGGTGGTGCAAGCCCTGAGAAGGCGCGGAGTCTAAGCCGTGACCAGGTTTTCTCCAAAGCCTCTGATGATGAGGATGTTGTGCTGCTGGTTACAGCCAGGTTGCGGTCCTTGGGCACACCAAGGTGGGCAAGCACGGTACCAAATCACCAGGCAGGAGGATAGTCAAGGAAAGCCAGGGTCGAGACAGGCAGCAAGCAATAGAGGTCAGGTCACAGGCCAGGGGTCAATAGCCGGGGATCCAGGAGACAGACAGCAATGACACAGGGGCCACTGCGAGTACAGGGAACACAGCAGACCCTGGAAACAGCAGGAGGCACAGAAGAAACATAGATATCCACAGCCAGACAGGAACACAGGAACAGCACAGGGAGGTTGGCTGGGAACCAACAGACTGGACAACGAGGTGTTAACACAGGAGCTGGACACAGGAAACACTGGATTAAGCAGCCGGTGTACAGGAACTAGTTCACCAAACCAAGGGCTCAGCACAAAGGAGACATGACTTGTTGCACAAACACAAAATCGAGTCTGTTAGCTAGCTAATCAGGGCTGGTTAAGAGTCTGTTTTCTGATTGGCCAGCGGCATAGATGGGGTTGATAAAGCTTGGAAACAGAAGCATGCCCAGCATCAGAACTGCCTGCATGGGCATGGGGAGAGATGCCTGTGCATTAGTGAGGAACAGGTAAGTGTGACAATACAACTTGTCCAAACCTTCCGGGATGGGAACCCCTCGCTCCCCTACTAGCAGAGCAACCTGGATGGCAACTGGTGGCTTATAGGAAAAGACAACAGCCCAGGTCCCAGCGTGAGACAGCCTCTTTGAAGGCACTCGCTGATTGACCCCCTCCGTAAAGCACAGAGTGCAACTAATGGATTCTATATACACACCCTTTGATTAATGTTTATAAGAAATAATACTACAGTTTATTTGCCCCATCCTAAA
Source organism: Pyxicephalus adspersus (assembly GCF_032062135.1). Taxonomy (NCBI): domain Eukaryota; kingdom Metazoa; phylum Chordata; class Amphibia; order Anura; family Pyxicephalidae; genus Pyxicephalus; species Pyxicephalus adspersus. Next base: position 66,264,334 of record NC_092860.1, read on the forward strand.
TGATGTGCCTTCATGGCTGATTTAGCTAGATCTATTTGTACTACTGTTAGTATGCTGCACTGCCCTAATATGATTATCTAAATTGTTCTACGTTACTTTATCTCGGGTTCAAAAATTGCTGATCTTGGTTACCCCGAAGCCTGGGACCTTTTTTGTATATTACCTTTTATTAATGCTGGGGTTTGCTGGGAAGTGAGCATGGAGTTGCCCCTCAAGATCAATGGTCCCAGGCAAATACCGGACCTTTCACCGTGGTTGTTCTTCTCCCCCACCATGTGGGTAAGGAGACTGGTGGGAGTCTCTGATCCAATGGTTGCTCTGCAGCAACCAGTATTACATGATTCTATTGTGTTTGATTTACTTAATGTATCCATTAATCTATCCCTACCCTCGTTCTCCCCCGACACTCCCCCCCTTTTGTGTGTAAGGCCCCCTCTGCCTGAAACTACATGGCCTGTCACACACACCCTTGTTGGCCTTTCGTGCTGCCAGCAGTGGGAACACTGTCAGATTGTGCCTCACTCTTCCCCAAACCGCCACAGTCCCTCCATTGCTCTTCTCGGTTGGATCTGGACATGCAGGTATCCTTCAAAAAGCTATTAACTATTTTAAACTAACCAGTATAGAAAGAGAGGAAAGGCGAAGAAGGCTATTTGAAGGCACTGACTTCTAACTGATAAAACTTGTATATTTTATTAATGACTGAAATAAAAGATTTTAACGGCATGTTTTTTTTATAACGAACAAAATTTTGTGATTCAAGTCTAGTAATTCATTTTGAGGAGTACACTGTAAATATGTGTAGTTACAGATAGTGTATTTCTCCTTTCCCAATGCGTTTTGCCCTATGGGCTTCCTCAGGGGATGTGGAGAAACAAGTACACTGAAAATGAGTAATATTTTCCAAATTTCAACTAATACCATTCTAAATAATACTTTAGTAGCAATAATTGAATGAAAAACCAGATCTAGTAAGTACAGTACAGTTCCGGCGCCCCATGGAGTAGCAGCTCAGAGGAGAGGCAGCGCCAGGCAAAGTTCACGCCACGATGTCCAAGATGGCCGATGCAGCCACTTTACAAGTGCCAAATACTCCTATTGCTGGTAGTGGGACTGATCAGAGTGAGGAGTAGTCATGTATTGAAGATGCGGTGGCAATTCTGAAGCCGGAGATACAGGAGGCAGTCGACAATGCAATTGGTAATGGGATTCTATCTCTTAGGCAGGAACTCAGGGATCATTCCCCGAGTCTCCATTCTGCAGAAGATAAGCTTACGGCTGTTGGGGATGACCTGCAGCATGCTCAGGGCACTATATTCAATATGAATAAATGCATTAAATATCTCACTGATAAAATAGATGGACTTGAGAACTATAACAGAAGAAATAATACACCAGGGCAATTACGTGAACTGTGTTCAATGACTATACCTTCCCAACTGAGGATTCCTCAACCATGCACAGTGGAGCACACCGTTTGGGACCGCAAAGACAGAATATTACCAATCCTCGACCAGTGATAGTTAAGATACAGAGATTACACTGACAGACTGGCTATTCTGCAGGTTTACAGGAGTAGCCACGAACTACCATTACAGAGGGTGAACCTACTGATCTTCGCCGACTATTCTGCGGAAGTAACCCGGAAGTGGTAATTATTTCAGGCACCGTGTTCACCATTATATCAAAAGCAAATCAGATTCCACTTGGCGTATCCGGACACTCTCCATATTTTTAAATTCAAGGGATCCGATTATGCCTTTACCAACCCCAAGGAAGCCGAATCTTTTTTTGCAGAATTTATAATCCTCTCCTGACCAAGCACAATCTACATCATCTGAGGCACTGATGGAACCGCAGGACGAATGGCACAGGGCTCCAGAATTGCCTAAATCTGTGGCGTCCACTGCTTTTTCAAAGAAATTGGATCGCGTGCCTAAAGCACCTCGTACCCAAAACAAAAATGAAGAATAGATAAAAGCTTTACTGCAAGTTTTCCTAATTTTGTAATGGTTTTGGAACAATAGTTGTTTCTGGTTTCTACAGGCATGGAATGCCCTTACTCTATTGGATATTACTTCCCAGGTGTGGGTCCGCACCAAGTACTGTTTAGTTTGTTTTGTTTCTATGAGGAAAAAAGGAAGTTATCTACAATCAATATTTTTTGGGGGCTTTATTTTATCGTCCTACCCACTGTTTTCCTTCTACCAATCTGGAATTACTTTACTCCAAGGCACTGGAATGTGGGTATATTGCCGCTCCGCCGCATAGTCTACCTATGACTTGTGCTACCGATCATCTACAATCGAATGTCCTGTGGTGGATGTCTAAAACTTGCTACTGGAAAGTCTCTCTGACTTATTACGGTGTTCAGGCTAGTATACATAGTGAGACAGCTGAATTGTTGATTGAACTGGCCTCAGCACTGACTTCATGGACTACAAAGCCAAGCTTCAAAGCTTTAACACAGAGCTCACTGTCACCAAACAAAATTACTTCTCCACAGTCATTTCCTCTCAAGCCTCCAACCCACGCAACCTCTACTCTACAATTGACTCCCTCCTAAACCCCACACCTGCTCCCCCCGCAGGGTCCTCTCCTCCTGTATCACTGTCTGTATTAGTCTGTCATTTGCAATCCCTATTTAATGTACAGCGCTGCGTAATATGTTGGCACTATATAAATCCTGTTTATTAATAATAATAATAACTGCTGTGGTTGGCTATATACCTTGTACTATTTTGTTTGGTATATTAACCTGGAATGTGAAGGGTCTTAGATCCCCCAACAAAAGGATGTCCGCGCTTAGACATTTATAATGTCCCAGGGCGGACATAGCACTACTACAGGAAACCCATTTGTCAGAAGCTGATTATTTTAGAATGCACAAACTGGGTTGGCAAGGTACTGGGCTCTCCAGCAGTTGGTAGGAAGGCTGGTGTGCTTACATTGTTGAGTAAACACTTGACATGTCAGATTTTAACCTCCACCAATGATCAAACAGGAAGAATAGAAAATGTTCTTCAGTTCCCAGATAAAGAGTTGTCTATTTTTAATATCTACGCTTCCACTTCTCCTTCGGGAGTATTTTTTCAGGAGGTGACAAACTGGATCGCACAGGATCCCACGGTGTATAAACTAATAAGGGGGTGATTTCAATACTGTGATGAATACTGCTGAGGATAGGATCCCTGCCCCCAGATCTCAATTAGGAAATTCCCTGGCTGTCTCTCAGCATTGGCAGAGACCTCTATGTACTGACACCTTGCTGAAATTACACAGGCTATGCATCTAACAGATTGTTGGTGCCATCAATATCAATTGGACAAGCAATACATTTTTTTTCACATGCACATGGTTTCTAATCTAGAATAGATTATGTATTTTGTACTGATTCCTTGATAAATCTGGTTGGCAAATCTGAGATCTCTACAATAGCCCTTTCAGGTCATGCACCGGTGCATCAAATAGAGATGCCTGGTTTGATGCTTGGTCAGAAAAATATGAGGCACTTATAAAGAAACGCATGAACTTAAAATTCCACAAATATGGAAATAAAGCGGGTAAATTATTGGCATTGACCCCAAGACCATTAACTCTGTCCTTGAAAAGTTTTATGGTGACCTTTATAAAAAAATTTAACAACACCTTCCCAGGCATCGCAGTGTTTTGCGCAAGTTCCTCTTCCCTCATTGTAAAAATTAATAGATTGAAATCTTAAATGGATCCATTACTGAAAAGTAGTTGAGGGGAGCCATATCTTTCTTGGCTAACGATAAAGTGCTGGGACCAGATGGTCTTACGGCCAAATACTACAAGATCTTCAAAGAGGATATAATAGTTGATTTGGGAAACGTGTAAAGCAAAATGTGGGATTCTGGGATTTATCTCCCTTCTGGAGAGTCCTATATAAAGGTTCTACCAAAGCCAGGAAAAGATCATAGATATCCGGATACTTAGACTTAGCCTGATATCTCTGATCAACATTAAATTGGTAAATTGCTCTCTTCAATAATGGCTAATAGACTGGTGATATTTTTGCCAGGTCTTAACTCACCTACTCATGTAGGATTTTTTGGTGGCAGATAGGCGGTAACCAATGTTTTGACGGTCCTTGAATATGCCAAACAACACCCTACATATGATCTGGCTATTATAGGTATCGATGCCGAGAAAGCATTCGACAATGTACATATTCCTTGGCCGTTTCAGATTCTGCAAAAAGTTGGGATTCAGGGACCGATTTATAATCTGCTGTCGGCTTTGTACTGGGACCCCTAAGCTAGAATTAGTACCCCAGGTTTTTTGTCCAATCCAATTACTCTGGAACAGGGCACGAGGCAAGGCTGTCCTCCATCCCTGCTTTCTTTCAATATACCAATCGAACCCCCAATCTGTTATATTACCTCTAGCAATTTGCTTCACTGTATTGAGCTCAATAATGTCACCCTTAAAGCCGCATTTTTTGCGGACGATATCCTACTATTTACGTCCAACCCAAAACAGGATATCCCAGCAGCACAAACAATACTTATTCAATTTGGGGAAGTGGCTGTTCTTAAAATAAATTTTTCTAAAAATGAGATCCCCCGTTAAATAATACCAGGAAGAGAGTGGTTGAGTAAATCATCTTTCTTGGTTGTTCTGGACCATATCACCTATCTAGGCATCTTAATGGGGAAACTACCATCATCTTTGTATAAACTAAATCTTACCCTGGTATTTCAGAAGAAGAGAAATGGAAATGTGGGCAAACCTGCCACTTGGAAGGTGTCAAAAAATTAGATGGTTACATTCCCAAAATTACTTTACCCTCTCCAAACAATACCACTGTTCTTAAAACATGCTGATATTCAGAAGATGTATAAGTCTTTTTCTAAATTTCTATGGCAAGGCAAACGGTCTAGAATATCTCTAGACCGTTTTTACCTGTCATGCAAAGTGGAGTTAATTTTCCCAATCTTAGACTCTATAATTTGGCATGCACTCTTTGTCATGTCATAGATTGGATAAAAGAGACTTTATAATTTTCAAACACTGTTCTGGAAAGTGCATTGGATTATCCATGGATTTTGACAGCCCTCCTACACTGCAGGCCCTCCCAACTACCTATACCTTTGAAAAATAATTTGTTGATACGGGATACCATACTTACCTGGCGTGAAATTAAAAGGAAATTAAATCTCCCCTGTTCTAAATCAAAGTATCTACCGATACTGGGACACTCTCTGTTTCCACAAGGTTTGGAACACCAGGTGTACCGCCTGTGGGCGGTAAAAGGTATAAACATGGTTAATGATTTCTATATTGAGAGCCTTCCAAGACCAATTATTCTACAATCTCTAAGATATCATTTCAAGTTAAACGCACAAGAGGCAAATCCTTTATTCAATTTTCAATTTTTGAATTTCTGTAGAACATGCGTATCTGACCTCGGAAAGACAATCAATAGAGACAGATTTGATCATTTAGTTGCCACAACACCACCATCTATACCATCCTTAATTCTACGATTACAGGCCATATTTTTAAAGCCAGTAGAGGATTCCAATGTACGCGCATGGCAGAGAGACTTCGATGTAATTGATTTACCGGACAAACTAGTACATGGCAACACCCAATGAACATCAGAGAGAAACTCAGTTAAAAAATTCTTCACAGGGCACATAAAATCTATAAACTCATGATGTCATCTTCTCCAATAAATCCAGCAAAGAGAACCCAATGCCAGAAATGTAGTGTTTCACCGACAACGCCTAACCATTGTTACTGGGATTGTGCATTGATAAAAAATTTTTGAGGAAAATGTCACTAAATATGTACATGTGTTTATGAAGGTGGAGGTATTGCCTTAACCACTGCTATGTTTGTTTGGGTGCTGGGAGACGTACACTGCACCTATACAAAAAGGGACGCATCAGTGGATTTCCCTGTGTCTTTTGGCAGCTAGAGGGACGATTATTCTGCAATGAATACATACTCAACCACCTACTATAGATGTAGTTCTAAATTCTATGAGAACCATATTCTATAGGGACCTGCTGGAAGCAGATGATTCAATGATATAGCCATATCAAAATTTTTCGATAGGTGGTTTAATTATTTGGACTTCACTCTAGATCCATCTGAACTTACTCAAATATTGCACAAACATCGCTATTTCACCTGGCATAACCTCTGTTTCCCCTGCAAAAATATGACCTTTTATGTGTAACGATATGTGGGTTTTGACAAACGTTCCTACAAGTCAAAGAATAATATTTCTGTGGATATTTAATTTTATTTAAAGATCAGTTTCATCCCTCCACTGAAATATGTTTATTATTTTTTAATAATTGTACCTTTGTGATGGTATATTGTATTTTTTTATCGGCATGATTACATGCATTTTCTTTACTGTATATTGGTTGTTTATACTGATGCGATTTGTTGTTTTGTTATGTCTACCAGTTTTTACAAATAAAGTTTAAAAAAAATAGGGAATAATGATATTAAGGTGAATTTTAGAAACTAGTGGGATATTACCTTGGTGGTTAATTTGGGGACTATTGCAATAGGAATACAGTACTATACAGATAGCTGATTGAGATCATTATTAGGATAAACTGATGTAAGCTAAACTGAAGAGAAAGGTAAAAAAAAACCTTAAATGTAACTAAAAATAAAGTGATACTAAACATAGATGAGTGATAATTGTCAATGAAGGAGGTACTTACTGCTGGTATATTGATGTAATTGAACATACCAATGATGGTATACTTAGATATTGGATGTGAGGAGGAAAGATGAATAGAGAGCCCTTGCTAGGAAAAACAAAATTATAATAAAAAATATTTCTAATTGTGATAAAGATAGTGTTAAAGTTGCGGTAGTAACGTTACTTCTGCCCAGCTCTCGTGAGCCATCAGGCATGCGTGGAGTTGGATGTGTGTAGCTTCCACCCTAAGGTGACCGGGTCCAGGGTTGAACGCTACTACTGCTTCTTGTACAGCACAGTCTCGCAGACACAGGGATCTGGGGGGGACACTCCCTAACTGCAGACATTCATAAGTATATCTCCTCACATCTCCTCACTCTCCTAACAGGACTTGGCCCTGTCGGACCAAAGGATTAGGTTGGCTTCATTCCTAGAAGGCGGGCAGTGTACACAGACTTATTCACCTTATTCATCGTGCTAGGACTGGACAATGCCCTGTTAATTTGCTAGCTTTAGACATCAAAAATAAGTATCTTACCATATATATTGTTTGTGCTAGAAAAATGGAGGGTTTGACCAAATTTCATAGGCTGAGTTAAGGCTCTATACACTACTCCCCAAGCCTTCCTACAATACCTGGGGTTCCGCTTTTCTCCCTTTCATATTTATCATACCAGAGGTACTAGACAGGGGTGTTCCCCTTCGCCCCCTTTGTTCACCTCTAGCTTTGGCAGTGCGTAATCACCCAGATATCAGTGGCCTGGAACTTGCAGGTTACCACCACAAAATTAGCTTTTTCGTGGATGATGCCATACTGATTATAAATCAATCCTATGGTATCCCTGCCCAATCTCCTATCTACATTAGCCTCTTTTGGAGAGATATGGGGCCTTCAAATCATGTGACAAATGTTAGGTATTGAATATCAATCTACCAGATCTACTTGCCACCCATCTTAAAGCAGACAACATTCAACATTTTCACATTAACTCAAAACTCAACATTTTCACATTACACAGAAGGGTAGACAACCCTTATAAGTAAAGGAAAAATGTTATTTATTTATTTTTACTTTTTTTTAAATAAAAATAAAAGGGTGCAGCACCGCCCCTTTTCAACCTTAATTGCCACGAGCTCTGGTGACGTAGTAAGAAGACAAGAAACAGACAGAAGAGAAGACTGGAGATGGCAGCGCCCACAGCTTCCTCCGTGCCAGGATGAATAGGAATTCTAGGACGACGTGGGAAGGTTCAGCGCCATTGAGGGATCTGCGGAATTAAAGGTAACTGTTTTTTTTTTTTTTTAGTTTAGTTCTGCTTTAAAGATCTCTTTCCTTTTTGCTGGGAACAGTCAAAACTATTATATTTGGGTGTATATATCACAGTCTCATATCAAATGCTCTTTGAGGCAAACTATCCAGCTTTGATAGGTCAGGCTAAGTTGCTTCTGAAAAATTGGAAGAGGTATCAGATATCATGGTTGAGAATTAAAGTGGCAGTGAAGATGACACTCCTGCCTAAATTTTTATATCCTTTTCGGGTACTCCGGATATTAGTTCGCTACCATTACCTATGTATTAAAGAAAGAATAATATTCAGTTTTATCTGGGGGAATAGTAGACTCAGCATCTCTAAACAAACCTTATTCCATTCGAGGAAGGAGGGAGGCCTTTCTGTACCTCATATTTTAACTATAACGTGGCAGCCAAACTTGCTAACCCATCAGTGCATCACTCCGAGACAGACACACACCTATAGAGGCAGCAGAGGTGTCTACCCTTCCAATAGACAGACTCCAATTGTACATTCTCCCAGTTATGTCTGCTCCAGCTTATCTTCACTGCAGCCAGGCAGGTGTTGGTCAAGGCTTGGAGTTTAGCAACTCCCACAGGGGGGAAACAGAAAATGTCCTGGTATCTAACAAATGAGAAAATGTCTGCCATTTTGTATGACCAACATGATAAATTTAGGAAAATGTGGGAACCGTGAATTACACACTATTTACCATCCGACTTTGACTGGTCCTTATTAAATATTTAAAACAATGTTTTGCACTATAATATGTGAATAGTGCTGGAGATTTGCAGAGCTGACTGACTTGAGGCCACTTTTGGCTTTACATGATGTGAAACAGCACATAGCACAAGTCTCAGAGAGAGCACAGGTGCTGAAGGTAGTCACATTGGATTTGGTAAGCAAGCTATCTCAATTGGTGGGGGACAGGGTCTCTCACTCCCAACAACTGGTGTCTCATCTTTCAATAGGTAATTTTGAAAAGAGATCAGATAGAAACACTATATGGTTGCGGGATGTTCCTGAGGATTATTGATCATATTCCTCATATAACACTGTGATTCGTATCTTTACTCTTCAGCAATTGAGGAATACACCTGCCCCCTGGCTTAAATTGCACAGAGTGCATCAAAAACTGGGTGAAACCTAAAGGCCTTACGATGTCTCAAGCAGAGTTCATTATTATAACAATAAGGTGGCCATTATGAGGTCAGCATGGGAGAAGGGCCTAGTAGACCTTGTTGGAGCATTATTGTTCTACCTCAAGTGTGCTGGTGCCACTTATTGCAGGGGTTTCCCATTCCATTTTATCATATAAATCAGGGACTACATACTTTTTACAATCTCACTTGGACCTGACAGATAGCTTTGAATTTCTACTTTTTACTTTCCTATTTGAAGGAGATGGGAGGATCATTTTGAAGTGAAAGGTAGTGTGAAGGGAGTGCAATTTATGTACATATGTGAACTCGCACAGACAAGTATCCTAGCTGTATCTGGGTGCAGGTGGAACCAACCCTTTTCACCTTACCCTTTTTCAGGGTTCTGCTGTCTTTTTCTGGACCACCTTTTCCTTCAGATGAAGTAACATTGCTAAATCCTAATAATGGGAAAAGGGACATTTTTTCCATGGCAATGTGGTGCTAATTTTCAACAGTTAACAACTGGTTTGGAGGAGCTGGTAAATAGGCCATCTATTTCAAATAGAACAACAATCTCTTGTTGGCTTCCATGGGCATCATGTTTCTGTGCCCTTTGGAAATCACCTTGGCCTTTTGGTAACAATTCACACCTTCAATAAATAAAAGTTAAATAAAAAATCTTTTGTAAACTTTAAACTCATTTGTACTGCCAATTTAAAGTCCAAGTGAAAACATGTTTGCTATTAGCTACATTATAATATCATAACTTTATTACAACATAAAATTAAAATTGCATAAAAAAACTGTCTGTGGTGCAACCCAGCACCCCTAAGAGGAGAGCAGCACCAACGTGATAAAATAGGGGTGAGTTTATTTACCTCCCCTGGCCGGTACACATGCCGAAAGAGACGTCACACACTGCGAGTCCCTCTGTTGGCGGACTCGGGGGAGCTAATGCCACTTAAGAGAAGGCAGCAGAGGGCGAGGACTGTCTGCCTCCAGTGAGGATTGGTCCACTGAGGCAAAATACAGCACCTGTGTAATGCGCCTGGGCACACAAACCACAACCAACTCTGGGGTACACTTTCAACAAACTTTATTCCGTAATCCAGGTACAGGCCAAGGTCAAACACAAAAGATAAATCCGATCAGCGAGGTACAAAAAGATGAGACAGAAGGCGTAGTCAGGGACAATCCGAAATCGGGGCAGGCAGAGTTAATGCAAAGTCAGTAATCAGACCGGGTCGCTGCTGGTAATAAGTCCGAGCAGATGACAAGACACAGGGGAATACAACAGGTCAAAATGGTAATCCAACATAACAACGCACACTGTAACACAGAGGCTATAATGGGCAAGGGTGCTAATGACAGGGTCTCATTAAATGGGCAGATGCTGGGGATGCCGTTTGGCCGAACAGTAGTTTAGCCGGGACGGATCCCTCCGCCAGTGAGAGGAGACGCGCTGCGAGCAGAGCGGCTGCACTGTCTGCTGCAGTGGTCCCCTCCACACTGCACGCAATCCCTGAGGTCGCCACGAGCGCGGACGACACTGGAGTACCTTACACTACCCCTCCTTCAGGAAGGGCCTCAGGACCCTTATGTCAGGGTTACTCCGACACCTCTCCTCTGGTCCATACCCTTTCCAATCAGTAAGGTACTGCAGGGGGATACGCACCTTACGAGAGTCCAGGATTCTCCCTACTTCGTATTTGGGTGCTCCCTGCACCTCAACTGGCGGAAGGGGGATCTGAAAGGGGAGCAGAGTCAGTAGCGTATTTTAATAAAGAAACATGGAAGGTGTCCACCTCTCTCAAGGAATTGGGAAGCCTAACCCTATAAGTTACTCTATTTAATTTTTCTGATATGGGGAACAGACCGAGAAACTTGGGTCCTAACTTGGTTGAGGGTTGGCAGAGGGAAATATTGCAGGTAGATACCCAAACCAGATCACCGGGTTGGAACTGAGGCTCAGGGGACCTATGACGATCCGCAAACCTCTTCTGCTAGGTTACTGCTTTTCTGAGATTAATTTGGACCTGGTTCCAAACAGATCAGTAACATTCTACCCAATCCGTAAGGGCTGGAAGATCAGAGGGTAGACCTGACAGAGAGGAGATTTTGGGACTTTGACCCCCAACGCACATGAATGGAGAGATCCTGGTGGAGGAATGTTCTGCATTGTTCCGCACCTCTTTTTTTTCGTCTCTTACAGAAGGACCCCTGGGCCATGCTGTACTGTGCATGCCCGCAGAAATGCTAAGGGGGCGTGCAGCACTCTGCCCGGCTACAGAGATGCTGGGGATCCCTGTGGCAGGGAGAGCAGACACGCTCCGAGCATAGCGGCTGCGCTGCCTGCTGAAGCGGTCTACTCCACGCTGCCTGCAATCCCTGCAGTCGTCGCCGTGGGCAAGAATGATGCAGGATCGCTGGGGGGTAAGTACCTTACAACCTGTAGCCTTATTTGGAGACTTCCTTGTGTTACATAGAGATTTCTGCTACCACAGACATAGTAAGTGCTTAGATGGAGGGATAATTGATCGCTGACTATTACTTGTTAAAAAGTGATTGATTTATGTATATGTGTTAATAATGGGATCTCCGTTGGTGACTGTTGATGATGGTTTGTTGGAAGCCCCACAGTCTTGCTGTACCTTGCTGTCATGTACATACCTTTGTGGAATTTATCTACATGACCAGTAATGCGTTAGAGGTGATATGTGGATATATTATATATACAAATGATGATTTATGCTGTCTAATTTATACATGTGTGAAATTGTTGAATTTTGGTTAATATGAAGGTTTGTCTAATCATAAATTTAATGATGTTTCTCCTGATGAAGTTGAGAAACACATGTCCTTTTAAAGAAAATATACAATCAAGGTCATGTAAAGTTTTTATGCAATTGTGTAAATGTAGTAATAAAATTATGATTTAAATTACAGTATAGTTTTTATGCAATTGTGTAAATGTAATAATAAAGTTATGAAAGTTATGAAGTTATGAATGTACTGTTAATTTTAATTTCTTTTGTTCATACAAAGGATTTATCTTTGACATTTTTACAGTAAAGCGTTTGAAAATTAATCGGGTAAGCGGTTAAGGTAAAAATTTACGCTTATAGCTTTTCCTGGAGTGTTCAGTGTTAGGACAATCCCGCCAGATCCTCCAACAATAGTCAGCCATCATATGTACATCCCATCTACCCCGATACTGTCCTTTCATGACATTTAAATCTTGATGGAATCTTTCAACTTGTTCATCACTGACTGCACTAAGGTTTTCCAGGAAGTTAGAAAGATGGCTATGCAGAAAATGCACCTTGATGCTTATATTGCACCCAAGCATTTTGTAGCTCACCAAGAGTTTCTGGACAATTTCTGTGTAAATATTTGCTTGTGTGTTTCCAAAAAAGTCTCCTTCAGTTGGCAAAGCTTTAACGAACTGCTTCTTTGGACCCATTTTCATGTGCAGAGGCGGGAATATAATACACTTTCTATCAACAAGTGGCTCATGTAGAATGTTTGGATAACCTGGTCAGGGTTCTCCCCAGGCACTTTTAGCTGGGCGCACCACCCGGCACTTTTCAGCACCCACCCGGCTGTTTTTGGGTGGTTACCAAAGAGTTTGGTCACGATACAGGGGCTGCCACCCACCTAAAATTTCTTCCCACCCAGCTTAAAAAAAATTCTAGGTTGAGCACTGCTGGTTATAGGGCACATCATGAAGGCAGTATCTTTCCATCCAATGCCACTCATGAGCTCTGCTGTCCCACATGCACAGATAACAGGGTTACTTGATGTATCCGTGTTGCTGACCAAGAAGGAAGCATACCATTTTAAGGTCAACAGAGATGACCCAATTGTGTTGGTGATATTGCAACAACTCAATGACTCCCTTTATGTCTGCATATTCTTCACAAAGAGAAACTGAATGGCCAATTGGCACTAACCCAAATATATTGCCATTGTGAAAGAGGACACACTTTAAGCACCACCTTGAGCTATCGATGAATAGTCGCCATTCAGTTGAGTTAGAGATTGGAATTCCCAATTCCTCTATTAAACCAGGTATGTTATGTATGTGTATGTTATACAAAAAGCCACTGTCAGTTCGAAAGTACCACAGAAATGCAATTTCTCTGGTTTGAAAGTACGATACCTTTGTTCCTTTTTCAAGTAAGTTTTTCTCATGCAGTCCTAATGCTAGGAGTTCTAAAGCCTTCTTTAATAGTCCCAAATCACGTGCCAAATCACTCAACTTATGCTGATCAAATCCCTTACGAACAGAGTCCTCTTCAATTTCAAACTCTTCATCAGTGTTGTCACCTAGTTCATCCCCATAATCATGTTCTTCAAGAGAGGGTAGTGTAACGAAAACCAGGACTGGGATTTCATCTGAATGAGCCACTGGGCGTATAGCTGATGGTAGACTAGGATACTGTATGTTACATTTATTTTTCTTGTTATATCCTGAAGTTTTCACTATACAAAAGTAACATTCACTAAAATGATCTCCTGGCTCTTGCTAAACCATAGTTATAGCAAATGGCATCTTATCACGTGTTCCCTTTGTCCACATCCGTAAACCCTCAACACAGTGTTTGCGCACCTTATGAGGAGCTGAAGACCTATCTTAATCACCAAGTTTAACTTTGAAATATGCCAAATAGGCTTGCTCTACAAATGTGCTGATGTTCGCCCTTTGACTGGGAATGGTGAAACTCAGATATAACAAAATGAATCAGGGTTGTTTAGACACTTACGACAAGAAACAGCAGAGCCAGACATGATCTGAAAGAAAGGAAATATGTGTGTAAGTAGAAAAATAAATTTTGCTTATTTACTACGTAGAGCAGCGCACAACCTCTGACCACATTGTCTTGCGTGTAAATGAATAGCTTATACAAACTCATGCTACAGTAATCGCAATAATATAAGCGGTAGAGAAAAAAAGCTAACTGCACTTTCAGAATCAGCATACCTATTTTAGTGTAAATAAGCTTAAAAAATGAACTCAACGAATAATTTGTCCAAAATTTTTCCCCAGTGTTATGTACCCTAAAAGTCCCAATAATTGATTGGTTGTTCAGTGTATACTCGGGATGTGCTACAGGTGGGACCTACCATCATATACCAAACAAATCGACTGTTTCCTCATTCACACCATCAGCAATGTAATTGGACATAACACCTATGCAGATGTCTTGATACCAAGAATGTGATAATGCTAAAATAATAGGATCTTTCAACAAACTGCTTACCTCCCAATTTTAGAAATCAACTTCTGCCCTGTCACATTCCATATTGATTAGTTTAAGGTGTTTGTGCTGTCTGGATAAAAATGCTGGTGTATTTAATACAATGGTACAAATGATAACACAGCTTGGAAAGGCTGTGAAATGTCTTAAACATACAGAAATAATATTGGTTAACCATGATGGGGCTTTTCAGGCAGAAACACAAATATGTGACTTAGCTAGAAAAAACAGTAATTGTATTGAATCAAAAAATAAAAAGTAAACGGTTTAAAACCTTAAGTACATATGTCTTGCAGACTAGCATATATCTTGTACTACTAGCAATATCTTAGAAAACAATTTGCTGCAACAGCTTTTCATAATGGTAGTCTTCTGAGCGTGTCTACATATAAAAGATGCCCTTTAGGGTACTGCCATACCAAATATGGTTAACTGATATCGCTTAGTATAAATTGGGAATGTTGTACATTTGGATGTTTTATGTATTATTCCACATTACAGATACAGGTCAGGTTGAATGCCACTAAGGACTTTTAAATATACAATGACATGGATAAATGAGAACCTTTCTAGACATATGAAGTTGATATAGGAAATGTTCTCTCTTTGGATTTGTTTGTCCTGGTGTTATAGCTCTAATTTGAAATATTATTATGTTTAAGTGTTTTAAATTTGCCCTGACATATTGTACTTTGTCTCCCTGTTTATGTACAGTTTATGCTCTGTAGTGTTCTTTTCTTTCTTTAAATAAAGAATGCTATAAAAAATGGATTCTGATAATTGTTGGCAGTTAATACCTGTATTAATTATTTATATAGATTTGCAAATACAATAATCACTATACAGCTTTGATGTGTAAGACTTTGTACATACTAATGCACCATTGTAAAAAAGCAGTGTGCAGTCAAGTGCGTTTGTGTGCTTTGATTAAGGGCAGCCCATTTAAAAGAGCTGTCCTACACTGTATACAAACGTAAGCTGCAAGTGCAGAGTATGACCATTTGTTGTGTTGTAGTACATTAGTATGGTGCCTTTACCAATGTATGGCAACCCACTAATGTATTTGCAATGCATTAGTGTAAACATCATGTCAAACAGTATATATAAATATAGTGTAATTGTAATAGTAATATTAATAATCCAATATAACTATTCACTGTAAAAGTCCTGCATAGCTTGGAACAAGGATGGCAACTCCAGTTTTTGGGGGCCACATATAGGCCAGACTTTTTATTTAACCAGAGTAATTATGTGACCCATTGTACACCATACCTACTCCATGTGTGGTTAAACCAACCCTTTTACTTGAGGTAAAAATTAGCTTCTTGTTTTACGGAGTGGGGGGGGGGGGGGTTAAAACCCTTTAAAAAAAAAAAAAAAAAAAAGGAATAAAGCCCTTCCCATCCTGTCTTTGTCACCGCAGACAGATAATGACAGAATAGGAGCAGAGAGCCTCCTGGGGTACATACATCACTATCCCAGGAGGCCTTTTGGTTGCTCCTTCTCTGCTTTTTCTTGGGATTGACGAATGTTTTTTTTAGTTTACTTTGGCTTTAAGTGCGACTTTTCACTTACTTTGTGTCCTTTTCATTTACCTTTCTTTTCTTGCCTCTCCCATTCCCCCTTTTTATTGTTTATTACTGGTCTTGTAACCAGTTTATGGTTTCTGGTTAATCTGGCCAGATCTCCACTTTTTGTTGTTCCTACCAAGAAGCAATTTCTGGTTTCTGACTTTATCTGATTATATTATCCTATTGTAGAAGTAATTTAGTATATGTGCATTTGTAGTCTTTTTATTATCCCTTTATGACATGGAAACTGCCAGTGTATTACTGGTTTCTAGTCTTGTCTCTGTATGTGATATTATGTGATAGTATTTTGTGGTATATTTTTTTTTACAAAAATCTTTTTTTTTCTATTTTTTTTAAACAAAATTTTACGTAATTATCAACTAGCTTGTTTGGAATGGAGGCATTTTGAGAAAACATGGAATAAACCTCCATCAGCAGCACAAGGTTTCCTCACATCCAGAAGCTGCAGTTTTCCCATGAGGTTATCAGGAAACTATACACCACTGTGGTTTAGTCCATGCATGAAATAACAAATGTAGGACAATTACACCATTACCACTGGGATTCTTGTTCACCCATAAATGGATTTCCTTACACCCGTTCCTCCTGTCAGATCTACCAGTGTAGGTATATATAGATGAATAAAAGCCCTTGATGAGGTAACCTAATTCAGCGATCAGCCAGGACATACACACGCCGTCATCCTCCCTCCCTCTGATACCTCTCTATGCAGCCCACGGCTTCCTGCAGAATGCTGAGGAGTCAGCCGGATCGCCGACAAATGACATGTCCCTGAATGATTAATCACTGAGTGCAAGGAATGGGGGAGAGCTCCAAAACTGCTGCGTGTGGAAGTTTAAAGGAAAGACAGCTTGTGCAAGCAGAGCTGTGTGAGGGAGCTGCGAGCATCCTGGCCATTCACTGACACAACAGCACATAGAGAAGGAGCAGCTGAGGAGCCTCACTGAAAACAATGCTGTAAAACGCAGCAAGGAGCCAAGACACAGAGAAGGTGAGCGCCTGAATACATGTCTGCATTCTCTGTATTTTTTGCTTTTGGTACCGTGCTGGCATTTGGTGTAGAGCATAGGGAGAGATATTCTGGTAGTCTGCGTGAGGGACATTATGAATGATGTATCCTCCTGGTGACATTGGAATGAAGCAGACTCGCTTTCTAATGCTTTCCATGGAATACGTTGCAGTATACAGCTCACTGTTGTTGTAAATGACGGTCAGTGAGGAGCAGAGCCGCACTAACCTTGGAAGTTCACATATCATAGTGGAGCCTGTGCTATGGTCTTAGGAGAAGGACACTACTCGCACTGTGCTAGGATGACATTGTTGCCAGGTTCAGCCTTACTCTGTGTGTCTGCAGTACAACGTCAGCACGAATATTGCAGCTGCATCAAACCTCCTATGCAGATGCTGCATGACGTCATAGTAACATTACATGTGTTGTCAGTCTATGATGTGATTGCTTGCTAGGTAGCTGTAGATTGCAGCGTGGACTGCAGTATACGTTCATTTATGGAGGTATCTCCTACACTAAGAGTCTACAGGAACACCTCAATGACTCCCATAACATCACATTAGCACAGCATGCATCATTTTCTGCTTTATTACATTTCCCCTGTGTATGAAGTCCAGGAGGATGTAGCTGGAAACAGCACTCCTGTTGTACTGTCATTGCCTTCAAAGTGTGGACAGATTGGTGGAGATGACAGCCTGACCATGTTGAGGCATCATATCTCAGGCCTGTTTATAGAAGACACACATAGAAAAGATTCACTATTCCATTTTATTTATTTTATTATTTTATCTGTAATCTTTTTCTAGCATCTTTCTGTCATTCTAGTATTATCATTGCAAAATGTATTTTAAAATTGTGCCTCCATCAGTTTATATGTGGATGAAAACATTTCTTCTCAAAACAGTTTATTGCTTATCAGATAATGCCTTTTTTATTCATGTCCCCCATAATATAAAGACTATATTACAATGAAACTGTACAATCTCTACCAACAGTTTTGCTGTGCAATGGCCTGCCTGGTTGACGACAAATAAATTAAGTTGGTGCATTTATTACATACTGTAGTTGTGGTAAATCTAATAAAAGAAGATCATAAGGGTTTCTGAGGTTTACTCACTGTGGCTGGAGGACTTTGAATATGTGGAGGTCCTTTGTCATGCTAAACACAAACACTTGTTAATTTGAAAGGTAAATCTTAGGGTGCTATAATACCGATTCTGTATAGGCTTCATCAAGACCTTTGGGGGAATTGTTCTCTCAATTTAACAGTTTATGTTTTTAGATGAAATAGCGAGAAAAAGACATACAAATTCCTTTATAAGTAACCTTTCTTTCTGTACATTTGTGAACAGTCCTCTCCTGTGCTGTAAGTGATTAGTCCAATTTCACTGCATACTGGGATTTACACAACAAGCATTAGAAGCTGTAAAAGGTTCCTGTCTGATGGACTACAAGTATCATCCACCCTACCCCTCCCCTCTGTGTTATTCTGTCCTTATTTCAATTATTTGCTTTCTGTCCTATCAGTTATTTAGTCACAGCATGTGTTGGTGTTTTCTTGGGTGTCTGTATGTGCTTGTCCAGAGATGCTGATGTACTGATACAGTGTGTGAGATTCTCGTCAGTGATGTGAGCTATACATCTATTGCTCTTGCTGAATTTAACTATTCTGCTGTCATAGTGTTTTTTTCATGGACATCTGATAAACTTACACTCAGTGTCAATCAGGTACAGTGACTACAGGAACACAGACACAACACAAAGGCTACTGAGGTTTGTGATTTATTGTGTGTTAGGGAATGACAGGGAAGACTTGATAACAATAGTTAATTAAATACCATTGGGGAGATAAGTTAAGCATAGGGGGAGGTATGGACCAAGTTTTAAGATTGCCCAGAGTATAATGTTAAGGTGCGTACACACTTCCAATTTTTATCGTTCCAATCGAACGACGAACGATCGATTGGGCAAAAAATCGTTGGTAAAAATGTAACCAACGACGCCGACGAACGAGGAAAATTGTTGGAAACGAACGACCGGACCGGCGGATCGGATTGGGCGACGATCGTTGAACATCGTTCGTGTGTACGGTCGTTCGTTGATCGTCCATGTTCAGAGCATGCGTGATGAACGAACGTCCGTTTACTTTCCTGTCGTGCACATAGTTCCTCTATCGCTTAAACGATCGTATCTATGGTGTGTACAATATCTACGAACGATCGTGTCGTTACCTCTATGTGCAGGATCGGTGCTATACGATCGTTCATATATATCGTGCAGGAACGTTCGTCGTTCGTTTTCCGACGATAATAATTGGAAGTGTGTACGTAGCTTTAGCCCTGGAAAGAGGTTGTTCTGAGTTAGGCAAACAGAAGAGATAAAGGTTTGCCTGCACATTATGACGTGCAGCATGCCAGCAGAGTTTGAGATCTATGTACAGTCATGTGAAAAGGAAAGCACACCCCTCTGATTTCCAAGGTTTTACATTTCAAGACATAATAAAAAAAAAAATCTGGAAATTTTAAAATTATTTAAATCTAACACCAGGCCTAACACACAACAGCTTCAATCATTCCATTATTTATTTAACAAAAATCAAGCCAAAAGAGAGAAATTTTGTCCCACTGTTCATTCCTTATTGTATAGATCTCTTAAGGTCCCACCACAGTTTTGGTTGCTTTTTTAAACCATTCTTTTGTAGATTTGCTGGTGTGCTTGGGATCGTTGTCCAGTTGTATGACCCAGTTTTGACTAAGCTTCAAATTACCTTATTTGACTCTAGAATACTTTATTCCAAAAACTAGATTCCAGAATCTAGTATATACAAAAATTAATGTTAGACTCAATGACTGCAAGAAGCCCAGGTCCCGTGGCTTCAAAGCAAGCCCAAATCATCAACCCCTCCACCACATTGCATGATAGTTGGTATGAGGTGTGGTATGAGTGGCACTGTGCAATATGGCCATACAGCCTTTTTCCTGGCAACCCTACCAAGCAAGCCATACTTGTTAAGTCTTTATAATTATACTGTCATGAACTTTAATATTACCATGTTAACACAGGTCTTTGGAGTCTGAGATGTAGCTCATGTTTTTTTTTTTCTCTGAGGATTGGGGTGTCCATTTTTTAAAAAATTGGCAACTGTCCTGTTATTTTTTTTCTTGAATATTTTTTCCCACTGTAGAACGATAGACTTCTAGTTGTTTAAAAAATGTCCTTATACCAGGGATGGGCAAACTTTGTCTCAGGGTCCACAATGAGTTTTACTGGCCGGGCCAGTATCAAATGGATGGAGAGTGTTTGTATGAACTGACATAAATTATGTATAAAAGCCAAATTTTGTGTAAAAGCCATTACCTAAAAGTAAAAGAAAGCTTACACTCAAATACAATAAGTTTTAGAGGGAACAGTGTTTTTGGTCACTGTTTTTTCCAGTGGGCAATTTTGTACCAATATTTGATGGGCCATATTAAAAAACCCAATGGGCTGTATATGGCCTGCGAGCCCTAGTTTGCCCATGCCTGCCTTGTACCCTTCCTAGATTGATGGGTAGCAAGAATTACTTCTCTAAAATCTATGCTGATGTCATTAGGTTAACGTACACCTAAATGCGCAGAGACCAGCAAACTGCGAGAACTTCTGCTTTTTTAATGGAGGTGGTTACGTTTGTTGATAATCATTTAGTCCAGTGCATTTGATTAGCAGCACCTGGCTGGTACTTACCTCCTAAATTCTATGGAAGTGATAAGGGTGTTCCTATTTGACTGCTTAATTTAGTCTTTGGTAAATAATGAATGACAGGATGTAATATTTCATGTTTTGCTTTCTATAAGTTGTTTTTGCCTAATTGTAAGATCTGCTAGGGACTAAATGATTTATTTTTATTATGTCCTGATACACAAAACCTTGGAATTAGTAAATGGTGTACTTTTTTCCTCATAACTTTACGTCACTAGAGATAAGTAGTGTGACTGCTGAGCTGAGAGAGCAGTAGAGAGATTTTTGCACGTTTTCTGTGCACTGATCATAGACCAAAGCATGTTCTTTCTAAAGTACTGCTCCGGTACATGGGCTGGTATAAACATGTAGAAGTGCCTACATATGCAAAGCATCATGAGTTAGTAATACATATGCACAGTATATGTATTACCTAACTATCTAACATTTAAAATCCATTGTTTGCCAGATAATAATGAATAAACCCTAACATATAACTTTAAGGGGATATATGTGGGTTTTAAGTAAGCCTTAAGTTATTATTAAAATGGTTACCTTAAGGTAGTTATATATGTCTCACATATATAACATAATACAGATTCCTCTTGTTTACCAAGTGCCAATTAGCTTGTACAATTATAACTATTCTGCCTCATTTATTAACAATTGTTGAGATAAAGGCCCTGATTTACTAAAGCTCTCCAAGGCTGGAGAGAATACACTTTCAGAAGTGAAGCTGGGTGATCCAGAAAACATGGAAAGGATTTTTAAAAATCATTTGCTATTAGCCAGCAAAAGTTTTGAATCCTGGACCAGATCCATTCTAGGTTTGCTGGATTACCCAGCTTCACTGATGAAAGTATATTCTATCAAGCCTTGGAGAGCTTTAGTAAATCAGGGCCAAAGTATTGGCAGAAAGTGCATTGTTTTTACTGCACCAGATAGCCAATCACTAGGACCTATCTCATGAGGGAGAAATGACATGTGGGAGTGGTGATATAATTCTCTTTATTAGATTTTTTTTACTGGAAAATTATTGAGGGTTAGTGTTAGCTCTTCATTAAAAGTAGACACTAGACAATGTTACCCCAACGACCACCAAGCAAGGGGCATTTTTTACCTCCACTAATGCTGGGGTATGTTTTAATTCCAACTACTACCAATGACTATATTCACCAGGATATTTTTTACTTGCAACACCGATGCACCTTTTGGTTGACCCCACAATAGTCTGACACAAAGTGAACAGGTCATTTGTTTCAAACGTTTAAAGACTCCTGCTGTATAGTGCAGCAATCAGGGCTTTAAATATTTGGATATGATGTATAGAGTGCTGAGGTCAGGTATATAGTATTGTACTATATACCAGCACTGGATCATCCACCAGGCAACTTAGGAAGGTACAGGGGGTGTCCATTTGCCTGAGCTACAACACCTTTTTTCAATGCAAATAGATTTTCTTTTCTGCGCCTATAAAAATCCTTATTACTGTGAACTAGGGATGAATGCTGCTACATTTCCTTTGCCACATTGTGTATAGCGCTCAGTGGTCAGGAGTATGTAAGGTACAACACAGGTTACAGAATGCAGGCATTAGAAATTTATAACATTCTCCTTACATTGCTAATCAGTGAAATTAAAAAACATGCCCCACTTGCACTGACAAAAAAGTCAGTTGGCCCGATATGAATGACCAGTAGCTGGAATAAAAGGATGGTGGCCCTGGTTTGGCATGCAGGCTGTAGTTTGGGTGACCCCTGATATAGTACAATGATTTTGTAAAAAGATTTTCAATTTTTGTACCCTAATGCAACAAAATATAGATTTTCAATTTTTGTACCCTAATGCAACAAAATATTTTGTGAAAAACAAAACTGCAAAGTTTACTTCAATGAGTGTCGAAAGATGTCATTCATGGTTTAGAAAGGATCCATTCACAGCATACATCCTGTAAATAAATGCACATTAAAACATGACATGCAGTAACATGATTATGCACAGAGTCTGAATGTGTGAAGGGCCCCAAGATCTTTTTTTGAAACAGGGCCCTGGACTGGCAGTTGGCACCATCTAATAGTAATACGTTTCACTCTTAATAGTTTTCACACAGCTTTAATAGTCCTCTAATAGTCTATAATTTAGGATCAATAAATGACCTTTTCTCAGGGCAGGTTGTGATTTGCAAGGTCCTAAAATAGTGGCAATAGAAGCACTTTTATAAAAGCTTGTTGTGAAACAGTGAATATAAATCAAGGCCTAAATGTTTCCTACTAATTATGCCTTGAATCAAATTTTAGCTTATGTGACTAAAAAAGCAAAATGTGGGAAAAACAGCTATGAAGTTTTTGTTCTATAAATGTTCCAATGAAAAGGTCTGCTCCCGTGACATAAATCTGATCTCTGGGATCATGATAACCCACATTTCTACAACCCCTCTAACTGACCACTGGCATAAAATTAGAAAAAAATATGCTGGGATTCTTTGGGTATTCGTAATGGCTGTCTACCATCTAAACAAGACACAACAGTGATTACTTCAGCTAGAGGGAACAGGCAGGCCAGCCAGCACAGACTTAGTCCCAGCTGGTTTACCTGCCAAAGGATTTGTATTTCATGCCGTTATGAAATTTACTCAGCTTTGCCACACAGCACCGACCTGACTTGCAGGAATCCTATCTATTCTGCAGTTTGACCCTAACTCTTTCCATTCACATCTTCCGATTAATAGGTGAAAGCAGAAACAGCACACTGGCACTGTCTCCCTGGGCCCGATTTATTAAAGCTCTGCAAGGCTGGAGAGGACACACTTTATTCAGTGAACCTGCAAACCTGGAAAGGATTTTCTAAAAGTCAATTGCAATTTGTTAGCAAATGTTTTCAATCCTGGACCAGATCCATTCCAAGTTTGCTGGATCACCCAGGTTAACTGATGTAAGTGTATTTTCTTCAGCCTTGGAGAGAGCTTCATTAAATCAGGCCCCTTGTGTTGTTTCTCCCTCTTTTGCAGCTTTGCTACACAGTAGGAAGCAAAAGACTGACAACAAGTCAAATTCAGGAAGTTAATACATTTGTCATTTAAAAAGAAGATTTTAAACGACTTCATAAAAGAACTGTTATGACATATGTATGGGGGCTGCCATTTCTGTTAAAAATTTACCCTGTTAAAATGAGTCTTCTGCTTGGAATTCAGGCTTTAGGTTTGCTTTGTCATTTAAAGAAAATGTAATAACATGTCTACAATGTTAGTTTGAGGTTTAGATGCATTACAGAGGTGTTAAAAAACACAAAGTAATTGCTATAAAAATAATTTTATTTAAAAAAAAAAAAAATTCCATACTGGATCCCTATTTATTGTACTGCGCTGCATAAAATGTTGGCGCTATATAAATCCTGTTTAATATTATTATTATTATTATTATTATTATTAATAGTAATATTAATAATACCTATGGCATAAACTAGTTGCTCTAAATTTGCTTGTGTCTTGCCCTGCCCATTTTTTTTTTTTTTTTTACCACCTGGCTACAGTTTCTCACCACCCGGCTAAAACATTTTCTGAGGGGAACACTTAAGTCCATCAAGTTCAACTACCAGGGATATAAACATATCCCAGATAAAAACCCTATATACATAGTTGATTTAGAGGAAAGCAAAAAAACCCTAGTTCAATTTGCTCCAACAGGGGAGCAAAGGGGGAAAAATCCTTCCTGATCCCATGAGGCAATTGAATGTTCCCGAAATCAACAGTATCTGTTGTCTTTACTTTAAAACTTTATCACCCAGTTATATGCTGTGCTTTTAGAAAAGCATCCAACTTTTTCCTAAAGCAATCTATAGATATTGCTGAAACCACTTTCTGAGGGAGCCTTTCCCACATTTTCACAGACGTAGTGAAGAATCCCTTTCCTTAAAGTGCCCCAAAGAGTGTCCCATTTTTCATTGTAATGACCTTAAAGTGAATTAATCTGAAGCACGTTCTCTATGTGGACCATTTATATATTTATATAGAGTGACTATATTTCCCCTAAACATGTCTTCTAAAGGGAGAATAGGGAGAATAGAATCAGTTCAGCTAATCTCTCCTCATAGCTGACTTCTCCATTCCTTTTATTAGTTGCCTTGTCTGCACTCTCTCCAATTCCACAATATCCTTTTTGTGAACTGGTGCCTAAAACTGGACTGCAAATTTCACATGTGGTCTGACCAATGCTTTGTACAGGGGCATGATTATGTCTCTATCTCTGCAGTCTATTCTTCTTTTGATACAAAAAAGTACCTTGCTAGCTTTAGATATTTCAGCTTGGCATTGCATGCCCAATATTAAGTCTTTGATCTACCAGAACCCTCAGATCCTTTTCAATTTCTGACTCCTCCAAATGTATTCCCCCTAGACAGTATGAAGCATGCATGTTGTTAGCCCCCATGTGCATACCTTTACATTTATCAATATTTATTGTCATTTGCCACTTGGCTGTACCATCAAACAGTTCATCGAGGAAGAATATAGGCATCCTGTATGGACTTCATTTCATTACATAGTTTGGTGTCATCAAACTCGTTATCGTTTAAAAATATGTTAAACAGTAATGGTCCCAACACTAAACCCTAGGGTAGACCCCTAATAATCTTAGACCATTCAGAGTGTTAATCATTAATCACTACTCTCTGGATGCAGTCTTTAAGCCAGTTCTCTCTCCTCTCTCTATAAAATGCTTTCGCAAAGTCCAGATACACTATTTTAACTGCTACTCCACTGTCTACCTGTTTACTTACTTCCTCATAAAAATAAAGTAAATTTGACAACTTCAGTCTTTCTTGAAACAATTCCGACTATTACTTACAATAATATTTTGTATCAGAAACTCTTCTTTGTGGTTCTTTATCAAACTCTCTAGAATCTTTCTAAAGGGGCGTACACACTTCCAATTTTTATCGTTCAAAACGAACGACGAACGATCGATTGGGCAAAA
>NC_092860.1:66291967-66307631 GCF_032062135.1 Pyxicephalus adspersus
TTTAATTTTATTAAAAGTAATTTTTTTTTTAAATGATTGTGTGTTTCAAACATTTTTTATATTCATAATATCTACTAGAACCCCTGTTCGGACATATTTCTGTAAGATACAGGTCTACAATTTAAAAAAAAAATTTCATGAAAAACGATGGATCACTTTTGGTACAGAAATCTAGACCTCAGTGTAACGCTCAGGAGGTTAAAACCATGATATTACTTATAATATTATTATCTAGCAGAAACTCTTCTATATGGCTCTTTATCAAACTCTCTAGGACCTTTCCAACTATGGAAGTCAAACTTACTGGTCTGCAGGTACTGTTCCACAATTACTTAGTTATGACTTTTCTCCCATAAAAATAGGTACCACACTGGCCTTACTCCAATCCCTGGGTACCGTGCCTGTGATTTAATTATTGTCTCTAAAATTAGAAACAATGGCTTTGAAATAACTGAGCTGAGCTCTTTGAGAACACGTGGATGTAATCCATCAGGTCCTGGTGCTTTGTCAACCTAATTTTATCTGTTTTTCAATCTTTCAGTTTTTATCTCCAGTTACATTCGAGAGTTCCTTTAAGGGGCCTACATACTTAGATATGATCTTTTTGCTATTCTTTATATTTAAACATTTTGGGGGGGTTTGCCTTACCTTCCTTTGCAATATGCCTTTCATTTGGAAGTTTTGCACATTTGATTTTATTTTTAAATTCTTTCTTATATTCTTTTGTAAATTAGAATTTATAAGGAGTATAATGATCATAAATGAAATTTCTTAATTTATATTTTATGATTTGCTGTTTTCTGCTAATAGATCATCTAATCATTATTACTAATTCGTAATGTTGCATAGCATATGCCAATCAGACTTTCTCAACCTTTTTACATGGTTGAACTCTTGAAACTTCTTTCAGGTGTCAAAGACTGCTAGAAATTATACAGCTGATGAAACAGTGTATGTGATGTGATGAATAGTGTGAACAGTAATTTGGAGATACAAAGACAGATAAAAGATCAAGGAATGTGGCATTTGATGCCTGCTCTATATAATGCTATTTTCAGTAATAATAATTAAATTAGTCCAATAAAATATTGACCAGAAAAGAAGCTGTACTGCTTTCTAACATTGGTGGTCAGTGAAAAAATAACTCCTTACATTTGTCATGATGGGGATCTCACCATGCCATCGTTGCTTACATTATTTAGCCAATCATTCAAAATGGGCAGCTGCGAACAGCTGTCCTCTGCTAACTTCTTGCTGGATTACTACCAGAATCTGGATTTTGCCAAAAAGGAAGTGGGGGGGCACACTTTTGCCCTTTTCATTGGCAAACCAGATTTCAGAGGACCTTTTATGGATAGGGGGTTCACACACACACTCTCAGCAAAGAGAATAAAAAAATTGCAACAGCCCTCGTTTCCACCTTTAGCCGTGCAACCTGATGTACAGTTAGGTCCCTAAATATTTGGACAGAGACAACTTTTTTTCTAATTTTCGTTCTGTACATTACCACAATTAATTTTAAATGAAACAACTCAGATGCAGTTGAACTGCAGACTTTCAGCTTTAATTCAGTGGGTTGAACAAAAACATTGCATAGAAATGTGGGGAACTGAAGCCTTTTTTTAACATGATCACTTCATTTCAGGGGCTCAAAAGTAATTGGACAAATTAAAAAGCTGAAAATAAAATGTCCATTTCTAATACTTTGTTTAAAACCCTTTGCTGGCAATGACAGCCTGTAGTCTTGAACTCACCAGACATCACCAGATGCTGGGTTTCCTCCTTTTTAATGCTCTGCCAGGCCTTTACTGCAGCGGCTTTCAGTTGCTGTTTATTTGTGGGCCTTTCTGTCCGAAGTTTAGTCTTCAACAAGTGAAATGCATGCTCAATTGGGTTCAGATCAGGTGACTGACTTGGCCATTCAAGAATATTCCACTTCTTTGCTTTAATAAACTCCTGGGTTGCTTTGGCTGTATGTTTTGGGTCATTGTCCATCTGTATTATGAAACGCCTCTCAATCAATTTAACTGCATTTAGCTGGATTTGAGCAGACAGAGTGGTCCTGATTTATAAAAGTTATCCAAGGCTGGAGAGAATACTCTTTCATCAGTGAAGCTAGGTGATCCAACAAACCTGAAATGGATCTGGTCCAGGATTGAAAACGTTTGCTAACAAATAGCTAACAACATTTAGGAAATCTACTCCAGGTTTGCTGGATTACCCAGCTTCACTGATGAAAGTGTATTCTCTCCAGCCTTGGTGAACTTTAATAAATCAAGACCTATGTCTCCGAACACCTCAGAATTCATTTGGCTGCTTCTATCCTGTGTCATATCATCGATAAACACTAGTGTCTCAGTGTCACTGGCACACCCAAGCCATCACACTGCCTCCGCCATGTTTTACAGATGATGTGATATGCTTTGGACCATGAGCTGTTCCACGCCTTCTCCATACTTTTTTCTTGCCATCATTCTGGTAAAGGTCGGTCTTGGTTTCATCTGTCTATAGAATGTTTTTCCAGAACTGTGCTGGCTTTTTTAGATGTTTTTGAGCAAAGTCCAATCTAGCTCTTCTATTCTTGAGGCTTATGAGTGGCTTGGACCTTGCAGTGCACCCTCTGTATTTACTTTCATGCAGTCTTCTCTTTATGGTAGACTTGGATATTGATACGTTTGCTTCCTGGAGAGTGTTGTTCACTTGGTTGGCTGTTGTGAAGGGGATTCTTTTCACCATGGAAATGATTCTGTGATCATCCACCACTGTTGTCTTCTGTGGATATCCAGGTCTATTGGTGTTGCAGAGTTCTCCAGTGCTTTGTTTCTTTCTCATGATGTACCAAACTGTAGATTTTGCCACTCCCAATATTGTAGCAAATTCTGGGATGGGTTTTTTCAATTTTTGCAGCTTAAGGATGGCTTGTTTCACCTGCATGGAGAGCTCCTGTGACCGCATGTTGCTTGTTCACAGCAAAATCCTCCACATACAAGCCCCCCCCCAAATCAACTCCAGGCCTTTTATTTGCTTAATTGATAATGACCTATTGAAGGAATTGCCCACACCAGCCCATAAAATAGCCTCTGAGTCAATTGTCCAATTACTTTTGAGCCCCTGAAATGAAGTGATTGTGTAAAAAAAAAAGGCTTTAGTTCCTCACATTTTTATGCAATCTTTTTGTTCAACCCACTGAATTAAAGCTGAAAGTCTGCAGTTCAAGTTGTTTAATTTAAAATTAATTGTGGTAATGTGCAGAACCAAAATGAGAAAAAAGTTGTCTCTGTCCAAATATTTAGGGACCTAACTGTATTTTATCGGCATCCCGAGCACACACTCTGCACAGCTGAAGAAGATTGTGGAGGCCGATTAGTTCCTGCACTGCCATTGGCTGCTGCGACTTTATAGCCTCTCTGCTCCCAGTCACCAGTGCCTGTTGCAGTGTTTAGCTGGGCTAATCTGTGCTGGAGTGAGTTTTGTGTAATTTAGTGTTGCTGACCTTTGCCAGTTTCTAACCTATTGTTTGTACTCAGCCTGGACCAACCTTTTGCCAGTGACCCCGATTCTACTTGTGTCTTGCCCTTGTGTACTTCGTCTGGTGGATGGATTATCTGTGAATGACCTCTTGCTCTGTATTCTTGGACTTGTCCCTGTTGGACTCTTGGTACTGTTTTATCTGTGGCCTCCTGGTCCTTTGCCAGCCCTTCCCCAGGCACCATTGCTTGCGCACCATGCCTTGACCTAGGGGCAACCGTGTGCGGTGAATTTCCTTCAAGATAACTATAAAGATTGTGATGAATTTAATAAATTGTAATGCATCCTATTATTGTTTTTGTTCTGTAGATATTGATATAGAGGACTTGTGATACCTTTTTCTAAGACTGACTTCTAAGTAGGAAGGTCTTGCTTCACTATAATTACCAGTTCACGCTCAAACTATGTGAACAAACACAAATGTCTTTTGTTTTATTTTTCTTAACAGTGTGCACATTTCTGGAAAAAGTGTTTTAAAAGTTATTTTTTTACATTTTGGATAGTTAGTTGGTTGAGATTAAAATGTAAAGGTAATAAAACAGAACATTACAAAACAGCTAATTTTGGAATTACAGTATATGTGTCATAATGAGCAATTTTTTTTCCTTTGAATATTTAAACAACATAAAGATAAAGAACATGTTTTCTGTATAGGTACATTTTTAAAGTTTCATTACTTTTGAATAGCACAACCAGGTTTTGCTGTTACAATTATTTTTTTTTCCAATTCGCAATTCTCTATTGCAATTTTGTAATTCTAGTAATATTATAAATTATGTAATGGTACATTACATACTTGAATTTTAACCTGCTTATAACTGGAAAAAGTAAGAAAAGGAATTTATATCTAGCCAGTTTATTAGGTAGTGAGCACCAAATGTGCAGGCATTTTTAAGGTTATCTTTAACAGTAATGTGTAGTGGTTTTGATTAAATGTCTTTAGGGTTTGATTTTTCTTCTAAACCTCTAGTCTGACTTAACTGTTATTTTTATGTACATTGTGCATTACACAATATGTGATTTTCTGTTTATTTCTTATTTTAGGATTTTACAAGCTCTTACAATGCCAGAACAAAGCAATGATTATCGAGTGGTGGTGTTTGGGGCAGGAGGTGTAGGGAAGAGCTCTTTGGTCCTTCGGTTTGTTAAAGGAACATTTCGAGACACATATATTCCCACCATTGAGGACACATATCGGCAGGTCATCAGCTGTGATAAAAGTGTCTGTACCCTGCAAATCACGGACACAACTGGAAGCCACCAGTTTCCAGCCATGCAGCGACTCTCCATTTCCAAGGGTCATGCCTTCATTCTAGTCTTCTCTGTCACCAGCAAACAATCAATAGAGGAGTTGAAGCCGATCTATCAGCAGATCCTGCAGATCAAAGGTAGTATAGAGAGCATTCCAGTAATGCTGGTAGGAAACAAGTGTGATGAGACACAGCGTGAAGTGGATACAAAAGACGTAGAGGCGTTGGCCAAAGAGTGGAAATGTGCCTTCATGGAGACCTCAGCCAAGATGAACTACAATGTAAAAGAACTTTTTCAAGAGCTACTAAACCTGGAAAAAAAGAGAAACATGAGCCTAAATATTGATGGCAAAAGGTCAAGCAAGCAGAAGAGGGCAGAAAAAATTAAGGGGAAGTGTAGTCTCATGTAAGAATATACAATCTTGGCACATTAATTTCAGTCCTGCATGTGCAAGGTCATAAAAGAGTTTTCCTTTATTTTTAAGAGAATTCCTAGTACTTGCTGCATCTTAACACTGTGACTGCACAGGCATATAAACCTGCCTTGCACAATAATTGGGCAGCAACCACAGGTTTTGCTTCAAGACTACATACCATGACATTTCGATACAAACATTCTACAGTACTTTTATCATCTTTTATAACAAGATTTTGGCTTTGTGAACTTACTTATTCTTTGAAATGATAAAAAATGAGAAACGACATGCTCCCGCATAATAACTAACGCTTAGCTGAAAACAGCATTGCTGTAATAGAGTAACAGGATCATGTGCAGTTCAGAGAGATGTCATAAAAAGCACAAACACCCCAGCAAATATTTTCTACCCAGTCAATGAAATGGTGTATTATTTGCAAGAATGCCTCATCTCAGAACAACACGAGCAACAATTCTATAGACCTAACATGAAAGGCGATGGACCTGCATCAACATTGATTGTTCTTCTTAATGAATATACTGTTAAAAATGTATAGTAAACTGCTATATACAGCTGCAGAAAACAGGAATTTTAGGGGATGCACTGTACTTCATTACATATGTTTGAAGATTTAGTGATCTATTGACTACAAATCTACATACACATATGTATTACATCTATATCAGCATTATCAAATCAACCAATAATTGCAGGAGACTCATTGTTTTAGGAAAGGTATATCTAATGCAAATATTATATACCATCAGTCAAATCAAGGGTGTGCTGCAACCTTTGTTGGTTTTACAATCAATAGGGGAAAAAACCTGTTGCTTTGGACACCTTGCATGCTTTGGTGCCAATTTTCCAAAGCATTGTAATATATATATATATATATATATATATATATACATACACATACACACACACACACAATATACTTGTGTGAATGCATGTGATTTTGTAGGGAGTGGACAAACTAATGAAAACACCTATAATGTATAATGCATTAATATTAAAGAAATCCTAAGAAACAGGACTCCTCCTAAAAACCAGATTAACCAGAGTCCTTCCATAGCCTCCAGTGGCTTTATACTAGTGTTCAGTCCCCTTTTAGGAATGTGTAAGAAAATATCCTGAAAAAACGGAAACTTGTACATTAGGTTGTACCTAGTGTTAAAAAAGCATCATATTCCTATTGAGCCCTATCAAGAGAACGTGTCACTTAAGTACATGGCAAATTTTTTTTTTAAAGGTCACATAGGTGCTGCTTCAATTCCCTTGTTTTTTTGGAGATGCAGAGTAGTATAAGACATGTAGTTTAATTACAAGCTATCTGGCCTCTTTGAAACTGCAAAAGCTGGTTTAGGTTGCCTCAGATCAAAATGTTAATTTTATAGCGATTCTTTTTTATACTGACATATACTGTGAACTGGCAATCATCCCAATATCCCTAATCATTTAATTTACTTTTCATGCAGAGTTTCTGTAATTTTGTCTAACATATGCAGTTATATTAACCTATATTTATATTTCATTACATACAATAGTATATTTCTGATTTACAATCATGTTTGATATCTTTTTGCAACTGGTGAATTAGCCAGCAAAAGTAAGTACTTTTTATATAGTGTCAGCAAAGCACCTAACACATTTATTAAGATTACTCGCATTTGCCATACAGCCATGCTGCTCAATTTGTCAGAGAAATACCCAGTACCTCTAGATATGGGAACATGTGTGACCATCTACCTTTCCTCACAGAAGCCTGTATTTAGGCTTGATTAGGCAACTGCCAAAACAAACTATCATGGGAGAAAGAAAATCCTTAACAATTTGGTGCACTAGGGTTGTGGGGGACCAAGTTGAAAACAAGTATCAATGAAGGTGAAGGAGACTGATAAGTATGCTAGTAGTCACCCAGCTCCTTAATGGACTTCGTTGTTTTTCAACTTTTGAAAACAAAGAACAAATATTTCTCAAACATATGTTGGCCTTCCTGCAAAAATAATGTACAAAACATGCAAAATATTAAAAAGGAATTTATCAAGGAAAATTAGACTTCAATATCATTACATTCCCATATCAAACTAATAAATCAGTGCATTGCAGATCATATGAACCTAAACTGTAATACATAATACAGGTATAATAGATGAGTGCCAAATGCTGTATTATTGTAATGATCATAATAGCTTTTTCGAGATCAATACCTTTTACTGTTCATGAAGTAGATATTTAGCAACATACATATTTAATTACTACAATGTCAATACCTTATGAGTTTAAAGGGAAAAAACGTGACATGCAATTTTAATTGTTTCTAAAACTACATTTGCTAATTCTAATAATAGCTCAGGCCCATATTGCTATGTTAGCAAGCACAAAGTATATACTTCTTTCCAAATACACAACAACATAAACTATAAGGAAAGTGAAATGCTTTCAAATAAACAAAGATGGGTTTAGTCTGTGTTAAAGACATATCCTCCTCATCAATGAAAAATCCATTCATTCACCATAAAATGCATTTAAATGGTTCTTATGTATCTGGTGTCAATTGGTGCAGGAACATCTTTCCCTATTTCAAGGTAAACAAGTTGGGTTAGTCTAAAAAACTTAATGAGTAAAGCAAAAAAAAAAAAAAAAAATGCAAAAATATAAAAAAAAACAAAGCACAAGAAATTTATGAAGTATACACCAGAGTAATAACATCTTGCTTTATAAGTTACATGTTTTGCTGGTTAATGACTTTTATGAGTTGCCCATGAGTCAAATTTTCAAATATTCAAAATTACATCTGTTTGTCGCTTAATATGAAATAAGTTCTTTTTGGGGGTAATATATTGTCCAAAAAGCAAAAAACATAAAGTAAGTGTAAGCAAAAAAGCAAATGTGGGCTGGTATCGGTGCTAGAGATCATGCAAGGCCATATGTAACTTTGAGGAGAACCAAAGCATTCATTTCTTGTTGTTTTTATAGAAACTGAAATCAGGGACAAGCATCTAAAATAATTGGTTATTTCAAAGTAACTGATTAAATTAAAGTTTTTGTGGTAGATCAGGCTACAAAATAAAAGCATGTCTTTGATTGGTTACCACAGGCAAAAGCATTTGGCATTCAGTCATTCATAAAGTTTCCATAAAAGTTTCCATAAATAAGCCTTATTACTGTAATCAAAAGGAGACAAACGGTAAGTAAAAATATAGGAAAAAAAAAGTGTACATAGGTAGAAACAGATATGATACTGGATGTGTGTCTGAAGGACAAACTTGCTGCCCAGCCATTTAGACTACTCAATTCTTGTGCAACATGGGGGAAACTATAGCAACAAGTCTTCACTCAAACACCTAATTGTATGTATGTAGCTATATATCCTTCCCTTTCCCTTTATGTATATTACCTATAGAGAAAGTAACAAGAAGAAGTCTTACCAAGTAAGAAACAGAGATTTATGCCTATAAAGGAATTAACCTAGATTTGCATGAGTAGCCAGTATACTTCAGTATGAACTGTATATCTATAATAGTTTCCATAGGGGCAAGAGGTATAAATATTATTTATATTTAGGAGCAACTGAAGTCTACTGACTACAATAAACCATACCTACGCCAGTAAACAGAAAAGCACACGCCAAAACTGTAATATGTGTAACACTGTTTTTTATTTACACTAAACCCCCACAAATAATGTCACCCATCCTTGTATACATATTAAGTACCTTGAAACTTTTACAGATCAATTTACAGATCAAAACTGCAGTGCATAACTATTCACTGTCCCAGTTCTATTAAATGTACATTAGTTCCTAATAACATTGCTACTGTTTGATGTACAGTTAACCTTTTCCATACAACCGTGTGTTACTGTACCTTTCATATATAATCTGCATTGTTAAACCAGTGTGCAATTTCCTTTCAATTTCCATGCAATGCATATTATTGTTCACAGTACAACCCACTACTATTGTACATTGCCTAACCAGAATATGTGGCCAGACTATGAATATTCATATATTCTTATGAATTGATAAAACTTTGAGCAAGCATTTATTTATTTACATCTTTATCTGCAGGCATTGTGGAAAAATGCATCCTCAGTGTATTCTGATATAACTCAGCTAAACCTGCTCTTTCCCTCCCATTCATACTCAGGAAGCCTCCCTTTCCGTAGGTACAGTATATATTGTTCTCGAGGGTTCTCAAAGAGTACCACTGGTAGAGGCACAAAGCAGGTGCTTCTCGAGAAGGAAGCAGGGCGGGAGAACTGTAAAGAGAGAAAAAATTTGTTGCTTTTCCTGGTGAGGATAAATTGTCCCACAGTGCCCGTAGCTACATGGGTCAGTAAGAGTCTGTTTAAAACATATGTATTGCGTTTTATGAATGTGTATATACATGAACGTCTATACCAGGTCACATATCCACTATAAACTTTACTGTGTTTCTAGCAGGCAATTTATTTCAATAAATAAACCAGTCAATCAGCCCTTTACTGTGCAACCACCAGTTGTTGCACACAAAAAATTGCTTGGAAAAACTCATCTAAAAATATTGTACCGATAAATGTACTAGAATTTTCTGGGGGTACTTGATGTTTGGTGATCCTCTTGGTACATATCTGGCTTTTATAAAAAGGTAAATACTTTAAACATTAGATGAAACAATAATTACTGTACTTAGTGTCATTATATTATTATGCAATGTTTTTTAAATTGATATGTAGGAATAGTAAATGCAGTGCGCATAGGTGCATACCTGTGCAGACTGTGTTAGGGATATATATCTATAGAGGAAATTAGATTTAAAAAAAAAGATTCTATAGAAAGAAAAAGTGTGTAACACACACACACATACCTCTCCCTCTACAGAATGGTGTTATATGTATTTTGGAACTAAAGTACATTTGTTTATAATTACCAACTATGCATGTCTACTAAGAAATGGATACTAATTCATACAACATAAGCACCAAGTTGTTCTTGTAAATGAAAATCAAACATATGTTGTGAGAGGATTGGAGAATGTGTCCACAGGGAGAAATACAGTAGAAAGATAAATTACAACTGTAAAAGCAGGCAAAAAAAAAAAAATCTGCATGTGTTTGTATTTATATACAGCATGCATATAGGCAATACCAGTGATCCTAAAATCTTGGTTAGCAAACTGTTTTAGCTTTTATTCCTTGCATAGAGAGGTGCTTTGTTTTACTTACACTTTTAAGAAATCCTCAGGGTCTGACGTTAAACAAATATATCGTAACAAATTATTTAGGGCACAGAGGCTGACCTAAAGTTTGCCTGCAATGTTTGCTGGCTAAGCCCGTATGGTAAAATTTTAGCTTGCTTGCTTTCTGTTTCAGCCTTTAGGTCTGAATGTTACACTTTCCGGTTGCATATGCATGAACGAGTTGTTGAAACAAACTTGTATTATAGAAACAAAATTAAAGAGTTAAAAATTAGTTGAATTGTTTAACAATTGGTAAGCTAACACTGACAGTAGTTAAATTAGCAATGATTTTTGAAGCACAATGATTGTCTAGCACCTGAAACCTATCCAGTCCTGACAAGCATGAACATTTCTTTGTTATGGTTAACCTTGCAACAACAATGATCCAAAATATTCTTGATTACCAACTGCCGCACTAAATGTTTGTTGCAAGAGTACAGATCTCTGATGCCCAAATAAACCCAAAATTAAACAAGTTAAATCCTAATACAATTAGCAGGATCAAGCAATCATTCACACCACAGCACTAGTCCCTAAACAACCAGCATCTGCAGACAGTAAAGGTGCGTACACACTTCCAATTTTTATCGTTCCAATCGAACGACGAACGATCGATTGGGCAAAAAATCGTTCGTAAAAAAGTAACCAACGACGCCGACGAACGAGGAAAGTCGCTGGAAACGAACGACCGGACCGACGGATCGGATTGGACGACGATCGTTGAACATCGTTCGTGTGTACGGTCGTTCGTTGATCGTCCAGAGCATGCGTGATGAACGAACGTCCGTTCACTTTCCTGTCGTGCACATAGTTCCTCTATCGCTCATACGATCGTATCTATTGTGTGTACAATATCTACGAACGATCGTGTCGTTAACTCTATGTGCAGGATCGGTGCTATACGATCGTTCGTATATATCGTGCATGAACGTTCGTCGTTCGTTTTCCAACGATAATAATTGGAAGTGTGTACGTAGCTTAAGCAGCAGTTTGTAAGTCACTTACTGCTGCCCACATTCTTTCCCTATGTGGCTGCCACAGGTAAAAGCTATATAGCACCATCTTCCCTGCGGTTCACTGAGGAAATGGTAATCGCACTGCAAACATTTTGCCATTCTGGACATAGCCTTAAACCGATAAGTAACCATGTGCTGAAAGTATGAATATTATTAGATCCACAACTACATTTCCCAGCATTACAGTTTAAACTTTGTGTTTTCTTGTGGAGGGGCATGACTGTAGTCATAAAAAAAAATGTTAGCAATTGTCTGCCTATTTGTAACAGATAGGAAAGTAAAAGCCATGAGAGGTCCTGAGTGTGTGAATAGGTGAACAGCTAAAGCCAAGCATAACTACAAAATGGTTTTTAAAATGATAAAGTTCAGTCCCCACTATAATAGTTATAGTTTACCTTAATCAACATGATTGCTTTTAGAATCGGCATTGTTTGATTTTTGGTTTAGCTGGGCTTTGAAAAGTTACTAGTGTAATGTCATTTTAAATCATTGCCAATGCTGGGCTTCTTTTGATACTAGTTTAGTGTTAATTTTAACCACCTAAATGGCCTGTTTTGTTAGTATGTGCTAGATAAGATCAGTATTACAGACTTAAGTCATTATAAAGATGTCAGATTACGACTGATGGCTACCAGCAACACAGACAATTTTTATTTCCCACTGCTTAATAAAGAAGTACTGGTTGAGCCCAATTAAAGTACTTGAACTTGAAAAAGTCTATTGGACTGTATGAATAACTTTTTTATAAAAAGGACTTCACAGAATATTAAAGAACTAGGCACATTAAACAACAGTTTTAAAACATGCCATCCTTGATCTCTCTAGCTGCTTTTAATGTAAAGGTACAGGGGTTTGGTTAGTTAGTAAATTAGTTATCATTCAAGGTTCACCCAGCTGTTACCCAAAATTTACCTATTTTTTAAACTGAATTCAAACACAAAAATGTACGACTGTGTGTATATATGATTTACACATTTTCTAAATAAATCCCACTTGAGAAGTGTGTAA
Organism: Pyxicephalus adspersus; assembly: GCF_032062135.1. NCBI lineage: Eukaryota > Metazoa > Chordata > Amphibia > Anura > Pyxicephalidae > Pyxicephalus > Pyxicephalus adspersus. The sequence continues at coordinate 66,304,408 of NC_092860.1, forward strand.
AATTGGGGTTAAAAGTTGGGTTGAATGAAGACATTTAGAGACTCTAAGTGGCCTATTTATAAGACAGTTAATCGGACATTTAGAAGACATTCCTCAGATACATGAATGTGCTAAATTTTAGATTGACTGCTTAAAAATAGAGCCCTAGGAGTCAAAGTTCAGTTGGTTTCTAACAGCTTTGAAACGCCTGTTATACTTATAACATGAGAGCTGGAAAACTGCAGAGATCTGTTCTTTTTAAAAAAAAAAAAAAGCTTTCATTACCTGTTAAAATTGATTTAGTCCCGTTGCTTACAGATCTGGAGACCAGAGAGAACTTGTTTTAAAGTGTTTTTGCTGTTTGTTCATAATATCCAAATACTTTAGTCTACAGTAAATTATTTGGGCACAGGTTTACTTAAAAAATGTTATATTTTCGTTAAGTTGTCAAAATACTGCTTAAAACTTGGTACATGCACAATTGGGGTCATTAGAAAATATTTTAATTAAAGTACCTAGCTAAGGACACAACACTTGTCACAACTTAAAACTTGTTTTTCTTTCAGAAAACTTTATATTTAATGTATGTCCCACTTATTTCCCAGATAATACATTTTTCTTGAAAATCAAAAAGTCGTAATGCTTTTTTACTTAAAGAAAATACATTTGTTAATTTTAGGCTAGGGATTCCATCTTGTGTCATCATTGGGTGGGTTGTATCCTGGAAAGTTAAAGAACAATATGAGATGATTAATTAACTGGGGTGGGAACTTTTGGATTGCCTGATAATTCTTATTTATAAGGGCCTCAGCCCTATGTTCCCCTATTGTATGTCTTTTATGACAGGCTTTTGCAGTAAACTAGTGTGAAATAAGTTAAGCGATCTTTGATAGATTAGAGTATTTCTTAATAATGATCAAGGGGAGCTGTGTATTGTCAGCTTTCATATTTTGTCTTTAACTTTTTTCCCCAAAATTTTGGTTTCACAACATGCAAGGCATGTTACATGAAAATACTCACGCCTGTTCTATTAAATAGTGGCATGCAGACCTAAAAGACCATAAAGCACAAAAAGATATTTTTTATTGTGTTGTAAGTGGTCCCGCTAAGTACAGACATTCATGTCTAGAATGTATAGAACAATATTTGATGTACATTTAAGTATATAATTATTGTCATCATATATTTCTGTAAATTTTTTTCAACTTCCTAATGTTCTATTGCAATATTGTTGAGTCTGTCTGTCATCTCTTTTTTGTTTTACCTGGAACATAACTGAAATCTGCTTATTATTATTGCAGGGTATGAAAAACAAAGTCTACATGTTTGAAGGCTGCGTATATACAAAATCTAATAAAACATTTCTATTCTTAAAATTTACTGTGATATCAGTGGTCATTGTAAAATTACATTAAAAATATTTGCATCGACAACCAGTATTTTCAATGATGTGCTTGTACTTGCTTGTAAATATTGGTATAATAAAACCACATGCTCACTGCATTGTGGTGCTGTTTAATGAAAACTGTACAAATGACAATAGAGTGAGCTGCTGCACAATGATTAGGCACTTTAGCTATTCTTTTTTTCATACAGGGCAAACAACAGGTTAAAAGCTATCCTCATCTTCACATATTCACCTTCCATTTACTTTTTCTCTGCTTCTTCATTTCATTTGGAGCAAAGAGAGTTTGTCCTGTGTAGGCTTCATGTTGTGAAGTAGTGGTATTTATTTTTACATATTGGCAGCAGAAGGAAACAATTGAAAAAAAAAAGATCTTGAGGTGTGTAAGATGTCAATGTCACTTGGAATAAGAGTAATGGTAACCAACCAAAAAAAAGGGAATATCCTCCAATGTTGGCACCCGTGACAACTAAGACTGGATTTCTCCTAAACTGGATATATATCTTTACACTTCCGGTTAGATTTTAACTTATTATTTATTATTATACAGTATATATATAGCGCCATCATATTACTCAGCGCTGTCCATTGTCATGTCACTAGCTGTCCCTCAATGGGGCTCACAATCTAATGTCCCTACCATAGTCAAATGTCTTTAATACAATCTAAGGTCAATTTTAGGGGGAAGCCAATTAACCTAACTGCATGTTTGGAATGTGGGAGGAAACTGGAGTACCCGGAGGAAACCCACACAAACACGGGGGAACCTACACACTCAATGCAGATAGTGTCCTGGCCAATATTCGAACCTGGGAGTGCTAACCAGTGAGCCATTGTGCTGCCCATTGGAAAGCACTTTGGAGAACTGTTGCATTGCATCATATGCTTTATGGTCATGGGTAAAGATTGTGCCCAGTTATTACCCCATGACCATAAAGCATGTTTTAGCTGGGACAGTTGTAGTGATAAGTGATTTAAACTACCCTGACTGAGGTAATGTTACTGCTGCTGTAAATTTATGAATTTAATAGGACAATTTTATGGTACAGTTTATAGAAGACACAACTAGAGTTGATACTATACTGGACCTAGATTTTTCAAACAATGCAGAGTCTATAACAAATGTATATATAAAAGAAAGTCTGGTTAGCAGTGAACATTATATTATTTAATTCAATGTAGGTTGTAAACAAGAAGCAAAAACAGTAAAGTTAAAAACAATAACTTGAGCAAATTTTCCATTGTTAAGGGCGGCTCTCCGTGACTTGAACTGGGAGGGAATATTGTCCTCAAAGAACACAAAATGGAAATGTGAATGTTTCAAGTCTGTTCTACCTAAACACACTGCAAAATATATTCCCATGGGCAGTAAGTTTAAGAGGAAAAAAATAAAACCTTTGTGGATCACAGCCATGTTAAGAAAAGCCATTAATGGCATTCCAAAAATTAAAAATGAATGATCACCTTCAACATTTTAAAATGATAAAAATATAACAAATATGTAAAGGGTAATTAGGACAGGAGAAAGGTTAAATACTCCACCTTGTTACTATATCAAATTATGAACTTTCCAACAAGGATCAAATTTTAAAACTCTTTGATGGATATTGATGGATGTTGATGGATAGCTTGTGACCTATGGCCTTGTATATATCAGGCAGGAACACTAACTATTACACCAGAAAAACTCTGGCATGTACCCTGTTTCCCCGATTATAAGGCACTCTCTTATATTTTTTGAAATGCCAAAATATGCCCTTGGTCTTATTTTCAGGGGATGTCTTATTTTTCCATGAAGAAGACTACAGTACACATTTATTGTTGAAAGTCACTCATGATC
>NC_092860.1:66308378-66358600 GCF_032062135.1 Pyxicephalus adspersus
ATCTGGAGCTGTCTTATAAACGGGTGAGTGTCTTATTTTAATTATTTTTTTAAACTCGGGGGTGGCTTACTTAATGGGGATGTCCTAAAATCGGGGAAACACGGTAGGAATTTTTTCACTCTCTCCTGCTTCTCCTCACATATTATCTTGCCTCTCTCACTGCAGGTAGTAAAAGCTAGCAGCTGTGGAGTTGGTGAGCAGAAGAAGATTTTTAGTTGCAGTGGCAGTGACTGAGGAAAAGCAAATTACTCCTTTACCACAGATTTGGCTCTTTCTCCATACAGGTCCAGTCTTTGAACTATAAAGAAAATGACAGTTATGACATCACAGGTCAAGAATACTTAGATTTCTGCTGTCACACTTACCTATTAATCACTAAAGAGCAGATGCCTCTCTCTTGTGCATACTGGCAGTTCTGACCCTGGCCGTGCCTGCTCTTCCAAGTTTTTACAGTTTCGTCCAGCCTGCCGGCCAATCAGAAATTAGCCTCTTTATTATTCCTAGCTCAGACACAGCACTCACCGTTCATGCACTGTGTCTCCACTAGTGCCGAGCCCCTAGATTTGCTAGGAATTTCCTGTACACCTGTTGCTTAATTCAGTGTTTCCTCTGTCCAGCTCCTGTGTTAACCCCTTGTTGCACAGTCTGTTTCTAGACAATTCCCTTATGCTGTTCCAGGGTTTCTCTCTGTGTATATTCCTGTGTCACCTGTGCCTCCTGTTGCTTCCAGTGTCTCCTGTGTTCCCTGTGTCTGCAGTGGCTCCTTTGTCACTGGTGTCTATTTCCTGGATCCCTGGTATTTGATCCCTGGCTGGTGACCTAACCTCTCTTGCTTGCTGCCTGCCTTCCTTGACAATTCTTCTGCTTAGTGATTTGGTACCATGTATCCTCCTGCTCACCCTGGTGTGCCCAAGGACAGCAACCTGGCAGTAACCAGCAGCGCAACATCCTCACCACTAGAGGCTCTGGAGAAGGCCTGTTTGCCACTTAGACTCTGCGCCTTGGCCCTTCTCAGGGCTCACACCACCTTTGTGCCAGCCATAGGGCCCCCTAGTGGCCCTGTCCCCCCAAGTGTGATATCTGCCACTTATGATTTTGCTTTATGATTCTTCTGCTTTATGATGAAAAATGAAAATGTAATTAAAAGATCTTATCCTTAGGTTTTACGGAAAAAAATCTTTTACAATATACAATAGAATATACAATATACAATAGAATTTTACATATACCTTCGTCAACTTATATTTATGGTTCTGATTGTTTTGACATTTGGATATATGGTTTGCCTATTTTCATTATATGATCAGTTTTAATTGCAAAGTATTATTCTTGCTATGTGTTAATCTGACTTTAGGAGGGCTATAGGGGATATTTTTTTTCACTTGAAAGCTTAGATAAGGAGCATGATATGAAATCTGACATAGTAAGCATAAATGACCTTTGAGCCCAAAAAACTGCATCTAATGCATATGAAAAATGTGAAGGGCACCTGTTTCTGGACTACAAATATTACTTATGTTCATACAATTACTCTTTGTGCTTAACTGGTACCTCACTGACTTTTGTAGCTGCATGTACTGTAGTGTAATTTGTTCTCAAAGATTATAACAACTTTAAAGTTAGATTGCAGTCATTTCTAATGCTACTAACAGCTTCAGGACAGCTCAGGAAGTAAATGTACAGTATGCACACCCAAATAGAAGACACTGTGGGTTCTGCAGAAATGTTGCTTGATTCTTGCAGTTATCAGTGAATATTTTGCATAGCAAGATGAGACAACAAATTGAGCAAAATAGTCGCTGCTTAGTGGGAAACTATGTAATAGATGAATACTTTGAATACCATGGTTTAGGTACCTTAAAATTGTAAACTTAGAAATAGGAGAAAATAAAAAATGATATAGGGTGTGCTCAAAGAGCTTGGGTGATCAGAAAGAAGTCTGCTTGTGCCCCATCTCTCTCTGATCATAATTAAGTTTAGGGACAGGGCCTTTTTGTTATTCTTCTTTTTACCTAATATTTACATTTGCACGTTAGAAAAGTTTGAGCACCAGGCAGGTTTAAAGTTCCCAGGGGACTCTAGGGATGGATTTATGGATGGATTCATGGATGAATGCATTTCCCCCACCTCCTAGATTGTAAGCTCTTCGAGGCAGGGTCCTCTCCTCCCGTGTCACTGTCTGTATTTGTCTGTCATTTGCAGCTCCTATCCTACATCGATGCATAATATGTTGGTGCTATATGAATCCTCTTTATTAATATTAATAAAAATAATATTATTAATAATTGTGCATATCTGTCATTGACCAAGTATGATGTACATTTCCCATATCTGGAATAAGTCTAAATATAGGCAATGCTTGCCTCAACAAGCAAATTTGGTGGCCATAAATTTTAAAAGTGTTCAGATTTCAGATTCCAAATTTCGGATCCCATTTTGAACCAAATTTAACCTCAATGGAATTGAAGCAAATTTGGTAATACCACCAGCAGGTGGTATACTTCGAGTTCATTCTAAAATACAGTGCTAAAGAATCTCTAGCTCAGAGAGCAGGTATTAGAAGCCTACACACAGTGAAATACATATTCTTTTTTTTTTTTTTTTTTACACTGAGGAGAATGATCAGTGTCTTTCTTAGGATGGGTCTACATGAACGGTTTTAAAAACGCATATAGACGTTCTTACCACGTTTATATACGTTTTTATGCACTTTTACAAGTTTTAAAGCTTACCTTAAAAGCGCTAAAAAACTTTTATTAACGCCTATGAAGCGTTTTACCGTGAATTGCTGTGATTTTACATAACTTTTACTTTTAACCCTTTCAGGGAATGAGTACAGGGGTACATAAAACCCCTTACTCATTCCCTGTGTAAAAATATTGGACGAGGCTTTAATGTTAAATTATTTTATTAAATGTGTGTGTTTGTGTAACTAAACTTTTTTTTTACAGGTTATCCCAATGACAGGATGGTTCCCAGGGCTGCAATCATGACATGAGCACAGCCCTGGGACTTCTCCTGACAGTGAGGGATCTCCAGGCAATAGGTGTTAAATGAGGACAAGACTCGCCATTCACCTCTAGTGCTCTGTGATTGGCTGAGATTTTACGTTTCTCAGCCATTCAGCACTAGACATGAATGAGGAGACTTGTGCCCATTCATCTCTAGTGCTCTGTGATTGGCTGAGAAATAGGAAACCCTGATGTCAGCTCAACCATCATCAGGATTTCCCTTTCCTCAGCCAATCAGGGAGCAGAGCAGTCAGCGGAGCTTTACCATGCTGACAGCTCTACTCCCCTGATTACTCCCAAAGCCCTAAAGGAGCTGTGACATGTTTTACAAATAAAGAACACGTGCGTTTCACGTGCGTTTAAATTTGCTTATTTTACATTCCTTTTAAATAGTAACAAAATGATTACATCTTACAGGGATGAGATAAGTCATTTGAAGTAAGGAAGTAACAAACTTTTCATTTGTTTGAAATTAATTACATTCTTGAAGCATTGTTTGCTTTAATTGTGACCGCTAGAACATTTAAATGCTCTTTAAGGATCTATAAACCTTATTAAGTTTCTATCTCATAACAACCCCCACCCCTGTATGCTTTCAAAGCTTATTTTATAATCCTTTTGAACAGGTCAACTAACAAATAAGGCTAGGTACACACATGCAATGGTTCTCATACGATAATTGGCTCAGGGCTGATATCGGACGAGAATCTTGCATCTGTATATTGCTCTTCATTCATCTTCAGAACAACAGTCCTGGCAGATCCACGGACGATGGACGTCGAACAATCGTAATGGAAGTAAAGGGGGAGACAGCGCAGCACGGTGCTGCTCTTTCGTTCTCCCCCTTCCCTCTCCATAGAGCATCGTTCGTGCATGGTTCAGTAGTTCGTCATTGGAAATGATTGTGAAAGATCCTTTCCAACGACAATTATTGCCTCTGTGTACCTGAGAATCACCCTCAATGTTGTAAATACTGTCCTAAATGTGTATATATAGAACACATTCTTTGAATGGTTTGATTTAAATGAACATATTCATTGATTGCAATGAGTTAAGTGAACCCTGTGATATTGGGGATAACATTAATGTCTGCTCTGCCCTTAAAATGTAAAATTGTCTCTCTTTTTAGGGTCTTTAAAAGTCTCTTTTAACAGACCAGGGTCATATATTTCCACTTATCAGATATTTCTGACAACCAGCATCCTTCCAGACCCTCTAGTTTACAACACTTATTGCAAAAGTTGGAGTTTTGTGTATTCAGGTGTCATAAAATTCGGATAATTCTAGTAGAGTGGCCCCTGATTGAACCTTGAGCTGTATTCTGAAACCCATTTATTATTATTCTTTATACTTCCACTAAAGTAAAACCCCAGAATTCATTCCTAGACACCCCCGCGAATTTTGAAAATGCGCAAATTTTGGATGCCGCCTTGTGGCTGCCCTTGTCTTCTCCGAGACACTGAACTCCTGTTAGAAATAAAATTACCATACTTTCAGTAATGATCTGTTTTCTTTTAACAACTTAAAAATTGTTTTCCTTCTGTCTTTTTTTTATGCTTTTATGGATCAGCTGATTTGGATAAAGTTTAGTCTTGAATTTTTAGTGATTACTTTTGAAATTATAATAATGGCTAGAACAAGGGTATTTTCACAAGCAAGGGTGTCCACAAGCATCATAATCAATGTGGAGACAGCCCTTCAGACAGCCCTCACCCTGCTGTCATTGGATTGTTGTATTAGTCCGTTTCTATGCCAACTTCTGTGGTTGGCATAGAAAAAGCCATGTAAGCCTAACACAGGGAGCTCCCACTGATACCATCTTGTTGCTAAGGACAACAGCACTGACACAATGAACACTGCAGGGAGCCCGGTGACTCTAATAACTTGGAATTTATACAGCAACATGGACCAAGACAAACCAACTATACCTAAGTATAATTTCACAGTTTTTCCCTTTTATTTTATTCTGTTGCTATTGTTCTGTTGTTGTTCTTTGATTAGTCTTTATTTTTCTGTATTTGTTTATGCACTGTGTTTTTGTATGTTTTTACCTAATAAACACTAAAAAAAAAATGTAAGCTGAATTTCTAAATGCTCCAAGTAGACATAGTGTAACTTGCCAACCCAAAAACGCTACTATAGACATTGTGATCTCTGAGACATCCCTGTCTGGAGTGGCAGCGGGTGACACAGACAGTATTAAAGAAGCAGAATCATAACTGCCTTTGTCAAGGGTAACGGTGCGTGCTTCTGTCTAAGCATATGGTGGCAGTCTACCTGTGATGGTGTGTTTGGCAAGGGGTAACTTGCCCGCGACGTCCCTTCTCAGTCTGCTGGACCTTGGACTGTTGCTGATCGTGCTGGAAAGTCTATGCGCAGGGTGTGGGCTGAGAGGGCGTTCATCACAATCCCGACTTGTCATTGCTGTGCGGTTGGTCTGTAAATCTGTCAATAAACCGCATGACTTATCTCTGTGTACGATTATAGTTGCTGCGTATTTTAGGAGATCGATTTTATACACAACACACAGAGGTGAGAAATGTATTTCAGGATAGAAACTAGACATATCTTGTTTATTGTGGCAAACAACAAATAAAAAACAAAATATGAAACTGTGGCCAGGCGCTGACCAAGGTAAAATGGCTGCCTATGGCTAAGTATGCTCTCCCTTATAAGTAGGGAGGTCACAGCCATATGTCACATTTAACGGCCTGATATTCAATAAGTATTTAACCCCTTTGCTGCCAGAAGTGCAATACTGAAAAGAAATGGTATAGCTGATGTTGTTCAGGGAAAAAACGTGACCCAAATTTTATGTAATCCAGATATAATCTGAGAAGTGAAGGTGATGAGTTTAGTGTTAATGACAACAGACTTAATATTGATATGTCGTATTATATTCAAGACATTTTCTAACACATTTAAGAACAAAAGTGTTTGATGTTCCTTAAGACAACAAATGACAATCTGTGCTTCCATGCATGCTAATTTTCCATTCACAAATAGGGAACTGCATTTCTTTAGTGGAAAGCTTATGCGTCATATGCTAGTTACTATAGAAACCATTTCATCCTTTAGCTTGTTCAAGCTGCATTTATAATAGTCATAGCTAGACGGTGTTGGGTATCAGCACAGCATATGACATCAGATACGACCTATATATAGTACATATAGCTACATGCCAAAATATGACAAGACGGTATTTTAGGAAAGCCTTTGTCTTACTGCCTAATTTACTGATCTCATTATGTTACCAATTATATGGTATGGTTGTATTTTTTCCCTTTTTATATTGTGCATATTGAATAAATATTATACTTTTTCTGTCTTAAAAAAAACATTAGTACTTGGTGAAATTTCTTTAAATTCCCCTAAATGTCAATCTGTATCCCTTGACAAGATTAGGTCAGAATGTCAATATGATGTTATAGATTTACAGTTCAAAAATGCTAATTACTATTCCTGGATATACCCGTCCCTGCACACATGCACCACAAAATGAGACCAGAGTTTTTTTTACATATTCAGGATAAAATTACAATCTCCTAAAACACACCTTTTCTAATGTGTGAATGCGTTCTACATTTATCTTTTTGTACTAGTCTCACCTACCTGTATATATACCTTTAATTGACAAAAAATCGCTGTTAGTAACCCAAAATCATAATTTTTCATATGACTTCAGATACATAGGGCCTGATTTATTAAAGCTCTCCAAGACTGGAGGGGATACACTTTCATCAGTGAAGCTGGGTGATCCAGCAAACCTAGAATGGATTTCATAAAAGCCATTTGCTATTTGTTAGCAAATGTTTTTAATCCTGGACCAGATCCATTCCAGGTCTTCTGGATTGCCCAGGTTCTCTGCCCATAAACCATTTCAAAGGGCAGCCTGTGGTTTATGGGCAGAGAGCATTCATGTTACCTCATGTTAGTTACAGCTAACATGAATGCTACCAAATAATGGATTTAAATATTTTATTGCATTTTTCTCAATAGGCCGTCCATTTTTGAATGGTATACAGACATCTGAAATAGCTTAATCTGAAACAATTTACCTATGACTTAAATAAAGTGCTAGATTCTGTGAGGATCGTCTTGGGAAAAGCTGTTTGAGTAAACATTTGAAATAACTCACAGGCAATACATTTACATTATTCTCAAGGTTAACATCCCAGCATATTTCATGCAATAGTTCAGGATTACCAAAATATATTGGTGCACCAAGCAGTTTTTACCGGGGGCCCTACTAAATCTATTGATATCCATTTAAAAGAACATTTGATCCCAGGAGGATAAACCGAGTGAATAGTAAGTATGAAACTGGTGCAGTCAATTGGTATGTGGGGTACGACATACAATTACTAGTAATTAATAGAAATAGTAATTGTTTAACAATCACCTTCTGAACCTTAAAGACCAAATGAAGTCGGTTCTCATTAGGAGCAAAGCAGGGACATCACTCATTTGCCCTCCGTTTCTGACTGCAGTTTCGTCCATTTTTCTGTGTGGCTCCAAAGCCTAATTTTTGAGGTGTAACTTTCAACAACAACACTATGTGCAGAATTTTGGGAAAGATGGCAATTCCTGCTGTTCTTTTTTTAATAATTTTTGGGGGACTGTAGCTCATTCTCTACTAACATGTAATTCATGCTATATGTTTCTAGGGATACAGAGCATCTGAGACCTTGCCCACTATTGTTGTAACAAATAAAAAAAAATGTATTAGACAAACATGTGAACTGAAAATAGTATATACTGTATTTCATTTTCAGTGAGGTAAAATAGGAAAAACAAATTGCACATTGCTGCACAATCTGATCTTTACACATGGCATAGCATAAGGATCATTGGTTTAATTTAGCATATTCCATAATTAAGACATGCTCTTGCAGATGTTACCCCTTATTATACTAAATACATTTCTTTTGCAAAGCATGTGTTACTTCAAATAAATTACCTCACCGCGCACCATAGTACCAAAAATCTGACATACACCAAGCAAATTTTAGAGAGAGAAAATGTTTGCATTGTTTTTGTAGTAAATGGTCTCTTACATATTCATTAAGTTTTGGAGTGCATAATAAATCCTTATGAAACATTTTATACATTTTGATTCCTAACAAATACTGGTTAGTATCTCTTTAAAAAAAGCATTCAGAAGTTAATTAATATACTAGAAAAGTAGATTTATTGTTTGTGTTTTTAGACTGCATTGTCTCTGTGACAACGTGATGCCGTGTGTCTGTGACATCTTGTGCCTGTTTTGCTGTTTAGGCAACTGTAACAGATAAGCAAAGTTTAGAAGAAGATTTTCATTCTAAACAACAACAGTCAGGGTCAGGGCTTATTCTGTTGCAGTGCTACTTTAGAGCAACTGAGGTAGTGATTTAGAAACCTTTAGTAAATCTGTTGCCTAATTTGTCTCACTGCACCTGTTTAGCATTGCCTGTGTGACGAAATTGATAAATGTTGCCTGTATTTTATATTTTTTAAACTTTAATTCAAATATTTTTTACAAAAGCTACACATTTTAAAAATCCATCTTGTATGCACCAATAGTTAGATAATTACTAACTAGCAAACACACAACACCCACTGAACACAATCAAATCTATTAAACAGTGGAGGTAATGGGTGCTTTAATAATTAAGTTATCAGGAACAATTAGGAACAAACCACATTTGTATTATGAACTTAGGCTATATACACACATGCAATAATTGTCGTTGGAAAGGAGAATGACAAACAAATGCACAATGCTTGAACGAGCTCTGTACATACAGCACCACTCTGCTCTATAGGAGAGGTCCTAGTCTGTCATCCGTAGATTCACCAGGGCGGTCGTCCAGAAAACGGAAGATGATCACAGTACACATGCCAGATTCTCATCTGGTGGCCCTGAGCCGATTATCCGACGAGAAACATCTAACGTGTGTATGTAGCCTTACTCAGCAACACTGTCAGTATTGTTTTAAATTAAAAAAAGTCCTTTAGGTATGAAGCAGTGTGCCTAGTTAACTGCAAGAAAAACAGTACAGAGGCCCACAATTGGAGCTTTAGGAAACAAATAGGGTAAGTTGTCACACTAACTCTAACAGGAAGAGGGGGCAAAGTTCACCCGATGGTCCTCACCAGTGGTTACAGTGATGGGCTCTACCTAGAAAGATGTGGATGCTGGAGGTAATGATATTTGTATATATATCCTTAGATCTGTTGTGTCTCTGTAAACCCAACACCACTTGTGTAAAGCATGGTACACATGGATACTTGTTTTAGCAATGGAACAAACTACAATAATCCATCCACTATCAGATCGCACAGGTTGAAATTCAGAGGTCCTAGGAGGAAATTTCTGAAAAGGTAAATCCAGTAGAAGAACTGCTAACTGCCTGCCACCATTCACCTCCCCCAAGCAAAGCTAGGCCAGAAGAAAGCACATGATGTCTGATAGTGAAAAGACTCTTGTCAGAATTAATGCTCAGGATCTTCCTGAGGATTGGGGATTCCTTTCCAAACATACTGTCACATTGTTATGCATGGGTAAGTGACACTGAGCACATTTTTAAAATAGTACTGCAATAACAGTTATCCCAGTGCCATTTAAAAACCTAGATCACTATAGTGGATGTTAAAGCTGAATGCCAGACAAAAATACCAGATAAAAATGATTAGCCTGTGGAAAGCTACAGTGACAAAACCAGCTTTTGCTGCAATATTTAGCTTTTATGTAGAGATTTTGCTTGCAGTACTTTTTTTGGTCACTAGATGACCTGTCTTGTGAAGAATGAAAAGAAGAAGTAATCAGCTCACTCTGCTGGGATCCGCTTGCATTCATTTTTTGCTACCACAGACTTCTGCATTTGAGAGCTGCTTCAAAGCAATTTTGCTGTGCACTACAAATTTTAGATCGCATTTGTACTTGCTGCATGGGAGTCAAATACTTATCATGGCCAAAAATATTGTCACCCTTTGCATTTATGTTATGAAATAACAAATGCTTTGGTATTGTCATGTTCAATACTTTTGTAAGCACTGAAAGAACAGTGAAAGAAAAAAATGCCTAAAATCTGAGACATTCCACACAAAGGGCCTGATTTAATACAGCTCTGTATGTGGAACGTGTTTTTTTTTTCAGGTTAAAGCGATCCCGAGTGTGACTCGGGATTACCACTTTTTGCACCTAAAATCCATCTCGAATCACACTCGGGATTACCGCTGGGGGGGTTAAAGGTTTCCAAGGCTGGAGAGGATACACTTTTATCAGTGAAGCTGGGTAGGGCAGCAACCCTGGAATGAACAAATAGCAAATGATTTTTAAAAACTCCATTCCAGGTTTACTGGATCACCCAGCTTCACTGATAAAAGTGTATCCTCTCCAGCCTTGGAGAGCTTTAACCCCCCTAGGGGTAATCCCGAGTGTGACTCGAGGTGGATTTAAGGTGCAAAAAGCGGTAATCCCGAGTCACACTCGGGGTCACTTTAACCTGAAAAAAACCCACTTACATTGCTCTGTCGCTGTCCCCCAGTGTCCTGCTGGTCCCCGCAGGTCCTGGGGACATGTCTATCTTCTTCCAGCTCCAACAACGAACTGCAGAGACATGGAATCTGCTGCGTTTCCCAGTGACGTCGGTGCCGGCGGGAGTATCGGCGGGAAATTCAAATAATTTTGTATTGGATTCAATACAAAATAGCTGTATTGAGTCCAATACAAAGAAATCTTCATACAATATAAATGTAATTATATTATATATGATACTGTACAGTTATTTTACATGTTTAACTATATATTTTTTGTTTTTAAACAGATTTTTTTTAAATGTTATTATTAAATTTATTACATTTATTAACTATTGGACATATTTTGGTGAGTTTTTGTATTGTGAGTTTTTTGTATTGTAACGCTTTTTGCACCAAAATTTGGACACAATTAGAACGCTAGGGAGGTTAATAAATAAGGCCCAAAACTCCAAAAAAGGCCTGGACAAAATTATTGACACCTTATGAGAATTGTACTAAATAACTGTATTTCAAGCATGTGATGTTCCTTTAATTTGTAATTCAAGTCACCTGTAGCAATTAACAGGTGCTGGCCATATGGAAATTCTCACTTGCAACCAGTTAAAATGGAGAAATGTTGACTCAATCTTGTTTTTGGTTGTCTGTGTGTAACACTGAGCATGAAAAAAAGAAGGAAGAGCAAAAAATTGTCTGGTGATTCAAGAACCGAAATGAAAGAAAAGAATGAATAATCCCAGAAATCTTAGGCTACGTACACACGTGCAATCAGTTTAATTGAAAACGAACGTCTAACGATTGATCATTGGATAATTGTTAACAAAAATAGTAAACAATGGCAACGATAAACGAGGAATGTTGCTGGAAACTATAGACCGTCCCGGCAGATCTGATTGGGCGATGATCATCGGATATCTATTGTGTGTACGGTCGTTCAGTGATCCTGGATTGTTCGGCGATAAAACGATTGTATCTAGTGTGTGTACATTTTTGGTGGATTATAATTGAACTATAAATTAACGATATATATATAATGATAATTATTCCACGTGTGTACGTAGCCTTAGAGTTCCTGTGTTCACTGTGCGTAACATTGTAAAGAAGTTTACAGCTAATGGCACAGTAGCTAATCTCTCTGGACGTGGACAAAAGAGTAAGATTGATGATATGTTACAATGAAGAATTGTTTTTTTAGTGGATAAAAAACCTTAATAAATTTCCAAACAAATTCAAGTTGTCCTGCAAGCAACATGAAAAAACATGATCCCTACAGTCAAACATGGAAGAGGTTCACTGATGTTTTGGGGTTGCTTTACTGCTTCAGGCACTGGTAATCTTGGCTGTTTGCATGGTATTAAAAAATCTGTGTCACACTTACCTCTTCCTCCCTGAAGCTCAGGCATGTGCATTTGGTCAGTTCTGACCCTGGATGTGCCTATGCTCCCAAGCTTTATCAGTTTTGCCCAACCCGCTGGCCAATCTGTAAATGGCCTCTTAACCTTCTGGGTGTTAACCAGAGTGTGACTCCGGGTAGAAAAAAGATGCTAGGAGCGTCCAGCGTCATACTTCGTGTCTTCTTCCTTCCTCCGGCCAGTGTTCTCTGCTCCCAATGAGTCACCAGGGAGTTCCCGGTGACGTCAGTGCGTGCGGACGTTCTGTTCTGGGTGAGGCGGGAAATTCAAGTTCTTTTGTATTGCATTCAATACAAAATAACTGTATTGAATGCAATACAGTGGATTTACATGTGTAAAAGCAGTACATTGCCTTCCATGAACATTTATTTTACAGTATAATATAATAGTATAAGAATAATATTTATTTATTTTATTTTTTAAATTTATTTATTTATTATTTTGACATGATTTTGTGTTTCAAACTTTATTATACCCATACTATTATATTATACTGTAAAATACATTTTCATGAAAAACAATGTACCGCTTTTAGACATATAAAACCGGACAGAAATTAACCACTCAGGAGGTTAATCAGCACGGTGGCTAAGAGGTAGCACTCTTTGCAGCGCTAAGTCCCAGGTTCGAATCTCGGCAGGACACTGTTTGCATGGAGTTTGCAGGTTCTCCCTGTGTCTGCGTGGGTTTTCTCCCTCATCCAAAAAACATGCAGTAAGGTTAATTGGCTTCCCCTCAAAATTGACCTTAGACTGTATAAATGACATATGACTATGGTAGGGACACTGTGTAGATTGTGAGCTCCTTTGAGGGACAGTTAGGGACACGACTATTGACTTTGTACAGCGCTGCGTAATATGATAGCGCTATATAAATACTGTGTAATAATAATCTCTGGCTATTTAGCTAGCTCAGACACAGCACTCAGTGTTCGTACAATGTGTCTCCACTAGTGCCGACTCCCCTAGCTTTGCTGAGCAAGTTCCTGTACACATGTTGGCTAATACAGTGTTTCCTCTGTCCAGTTTCTGTGTTAACCCCTTGTTGCGCAGTTTGTTGTTTCCAGCCAACTCCCTTGTGCTGTTCCAGTGTTCCTGTTTGTCTGTGGATATTCCTGTGTCACCTGTGCCTCCTGTTGCTTCCAGTGTCTCCTGTGTTCCTTGTGTCTGCAGTGACCCTTGTGTCACAGGTGTCTATTTCCTGGATCCCTGATGTTTGACCCCTGGCTTGTGGCCTGACCTCGCTTGCTGCCTGCCTTAACCCTGGCCTTCCTTGACAATTCTTCTGCCTTGTGATTGGTACCGCGTATCTTCCTGCCCACCCTGGTGTGCCCAAGGACTGCAACCTGGCGGTAACCAGCAGCGTGACATTCTCACCACTAGAGGCTCTGGAGAAGACCAGGATGATGCTTAGACTCTGCGCCTTGAACCCTCTCAAGGTTCACACCACTTTTGTGCGAGCCGTAGCATCCCCTAGTGGCCCTGTGTACCCAAGCGTGACAATCTGTAGACTACCAAAAAATTCCAGTGCGCAATGCAAGGCCCAGTGTCAAAAAGCTGGGTCTCAGCTGGAGATCATGGGTCTTACAGCAGGACAATGGCCTAAAAGCACCCGGAAATGGTTTAAGACAAAGTGCTGGGGAGTTCTGAAGTGTCCAGCAATGGGTTCAGATCTAAATAGAATCCCATAGAACACCTGTGGAGAGATCTAAAAACAGCAGTTAGGAGAAGGAACCCTTCAAATCTGAGCGACCAGGAGCATCTGGCAAGGGAAGAGTGTTCCAAAATTCTAGTAGAGAGATGTAAAAGACATTGATTGTTACAGAAAGCAAATAGCATCAGTTCTTTCTTCCAAAAGGCGTGCTACCAAGTATTAAGTTGAGGATGCCAATTTTGCAAACAATTCTTTGCTTTTCTTTTTGTTTCTCCATGCTTAGTGTGTTACACACAGACAACCAAAAACAAGATTGAGTCAACATTTCCCCGTTTTACTGGAAATTTCTATATTGCCAGCAGCTGTTAATTGCTACAGGTGAGTTGAATAAACAAATAAGGAGCATCACATGCTTGAAATACAATTATTTAGAAATCTGAGGTGCCAATAATTTTGTCTAGGCCATTTTTGACGTTTTGTGTGAAATGTCTCAGATTTTTGTTTTCCAGTTTTTTTGTGTTCTTCCAGTGCCAACAAAAGAAATTACCATGACAATACAAAAGCATTGGTGATTGCAACAATTTTCTGGGAGAAGTGGTGCATGTTTTTGACACAAATGCAAAGGGTGGCAAAATCTTTTGCCATGATTGTATGCACATTGTAGTTCAGAATTTCTGTGTTTGAAAACCAATTGTCAGTAAAAAGTTCTATAGCCAATGTACATTACCCACCAGCAAGAACTGATCAAAACAATATTTCATAACACTGCTGATTATTCTTCTTCCAAGATAAAGTGATTCTCAAGCTCTTTGTTTCTGCTGCCTATATTGGATATTTCCCTGGAATTTCCACAATAATACCACAAACCAATCAGAGAATTTATTTTCACTACTGATACGTGTACATGTGTAATTGCCTGCAAATTACAATGTAAGACCAGTGTCTTGTTACAATCTTTAACCACTTTCTTATCACGATATATATATTTGCTCATTTTTTAATTGCACACGTCTGAAAATTACCTAAAACAGCACACACATTATATATTTTCTTAAAGCAAAAAAAAAACTTTAAATCCTGTGCATATTTGTTCTTAAACCACACATATTGGTGTCAATCCAGCTACTAAAGTCCCTGGGTAAATGATTTAAGATCTTACAGTGCATCCACAGCGCCATCTTCTGTCTAAATAACATATTGTAGGTATGGATAAGCTAAACACAGTGTTATTCTGTTTTTCACATAGGGGAATACTTGAAATAACTTTTAGTTATTAGGGAACCCCTGCTATAAATATTATATACACACCTCAGGGTACATTAGTGTAGTGGTCAGTAGGAACAATGCCTCTTACATTGCTGGCCAAATGGGGAGGCTACCACCTTTACAGATAGAAAACGATTATTGGTATCTAATTAACTGACCTGAGAGACACAAAATGTTCATTGTTCAAGGAAACCCTAGCAACCCCTGGAGGAACTCTGGTTGAGAAACACTGGTATAACCACGAGTAAAATTTACCTTGCAAGCCCTCTAGACCAGTGGTTGCCAACCTTTTTGGTTCCGCGGACCACTAAGATCACCGGCTCCTGACCATGCATGCGCGGGAGCCGGGTGTCACTCAAAGGGGCGAAACCTTCCCCAGAGTGACCTCATTATGACATAACCCTGTCAACTTTCCCATCGCTGATCGAAGCCTGCCATGTGAGAGTGGGCGGGTTATGTTCAGGTACACAGCCTACCCACTTCCACGAGCCAGTGAACTGCACAGGGTCCTCCCAGCGGGGTCCTTCTCCTGACCCCGCTCGGGGGTGCACTGGCCAGAACCTCAGACCCCCAACATTTTCTCGTTTACCACTGGGTCATGACCACTGCTCTAGAAAACACCCCTGGTTGTGAAATTGGTGTGTAAATTGCTACCCCACTGTTTGATAGATGCTAATAAATCTTAACAATATCTGCCTTTCCAATAAAAGGGAGAACCTTTATTTTCTCTAATTTTCCTTTTTTATAGCTTTTTAAAAATGACATATAGACTCATTTGGAGGATGGATGAAATGTGAGAAAAGATGGGACAAAGGGAATTGGGTCTAATATATGGAAAAGTTGATTTAGGTTTTGTTTTTATTTTCTTCAGAAACATTAAGATTTTCCCGTCTCTCAGTCCCCTGAAGCCTACCAGCGAAACGCATTGGGTACAGTGATGACAATATCATGTATGATCAATTAAAAGTATGAACTATTGAACAATACTTGGATGATGACTACCATTACATACATGAATATTACTATCACTTTGTGTACTATTGTTACTCTTCCTCTTTGAAGTAAATATGTTTTAAATTGTATACCAAAAAGCCCCTCTATGCCCTTCCCTCTTGCTGTACTGT
This sequence comes from Pyxicephalus adspersus, assembly GCF_032062135.1. Taxonomy (NCBI): domain Eukaryota; kingdom Metazoa; phylum Chordata; class Amphibia; order Anura; family Pyxicephalidae; genus Pyxicephalus; species Pyxicephalus adspersus. The sequence continues at coordinate 66,324,363 of NC_092860.1, forward strand.
AAATATATAATTGAAATAGGGCTGGCATAAAACCTAAACCAAAATATCGGAGAGGAATCTAGCCCTTTTCTGTTCTCTTATTTTATATCCTATGGAGGATTTGGGCAGTGGAAAAGGAGCTGGTTGACAAGTCACCTTAAGAAGTGGAGGAGGAGAAGAAGGCAGGTTTAGCTTAGGATGACAGTCCAGATGCATATGTAAATTTTTTTTTATATTTGTCAGTTTATATAAAGTAAACAGAAGTGTATGCCTTTTCCCAGTTGGCCAAGTCAAACATCTCCTCCCTACCTCCCTAGAAGCATTGTTTCAATGCTTTTACCATGGCATTACCGTGCCCTCATACACACAATAGTTTCTAAGACCAAACCTGGTATTATTATTTTTCACTTTTCTGTTTAACTTTCCCCAAGGAACTGTCCTTAATGGAAGGTTATGATGGGGAACTCTTTTTGAGCCAGTGCCAATAGCACATATCCGGGGACACTGATAAGCTACTAAATGTCTTACCTTTTTGTAGTAATGATTAAAATGTTTTGTCATGTTTTTGAAGTATGAATAAATTGTTACATAATTCACACATTTTTTCACCAAATCCAAAATAAAAAATGTGTACATTTTGGGTAATGGTTGGGTGAATCCTAACTCCTAAAACATTCATAAATAGACCCTATAGTGTACTTTTTACTTTTTTTATGCAGTTGTTACAATAAGACATAATGTACTAAGTATTTAAGAAAAAGATTTACAGCAAGTTACCAGACATTTATGTTTCTAAATGGAGGTAGAGCTTTTCTTTATCAGGCTAGAGCCATCACCAGTGTTATCCATTTTTTGGTGGTGGGCTGTTTCTGTTGAGCAGTCTATGTTATTATAACACAGTCATATCACCTGGTGCAAAAGTTTCCACTGCACAGAGAATTCTGAGAGCACTATTTATCCCCACGTTTGTCTATCCGTGGTAGGACATGCATATCATCTCAGGTGCAGTAGTTCACCCTTCAGAACATGCTACGGTATGTAATTCACAAGGAAATCTACACTCCTCTGGTAACATTGCATTACACCCCCTCCCAACCACATTGTGTCTTTGTGTCAGGCAGGACAAGTTACAGAAACATATGCTGACAAAGACATACAATAAATATAAGGACATCAAGGAATTATTTTACCTAGCATAGATTTTATGTTTCCTGCCCTGGAGTGCCAAGTACAATAATTACCATGTCACTGAATAATTATTAGGTCCAGCATGATATGTCACAGACAGCTCTGAGACTTCATATTACATACTTCTAAAAAGAATATACTTGTTAATAAGTGGTGAGGACTTTACCTGAACCACCTCTATATTTTAGCGCAGAACCATCAAATCGTTATAATAAAACAAGCTAGACCTCTTTGGCTACAGAGTCAGAGTATGGTTGGATTGTGTTTGCATTGCTCAACATGTTGGTTCAGCAGTGTGACTGAATTGTAGAACAGTTCAACAGTTACATGGAATAAATCTAAGGCCAAAGCTATATTGTTTCTCACGACTACAAGTTTGCAAAGATATGCCTATATAGAAACACTGCTACTGCTCTCGAGATAACTGATAGTATCCCTTTTTTCAAACTGTTATACAAATATACCACACCTCAACAAAAAACATTTTTTTTTCACGTACCAAGGATTATTTAATATATTTAGTGTATTTCAGGTCTGCTGAATCCAGAAATGACATAAATCTAATTGAATTTGCTCTAGCGGAATAGAGGATTTTACCAACAACAAATGTTAACACGGCATTAAAATATCAATCTTTATTTACACCGATGTTTTGCATTTTATATATTAAATGTAGCATTATTTTCATGAAACTTTTATTTGCCTTCTTTTTATTCATACATTTTCTTTTTTTTACAGAAATATGAGTTCTTCAATAAGAAGTTGTTTAAATTACCCTAATGTATTTTGCTACATTTGTGGTGAATATTCTCAGCAAAATCAGAAAGAAACATTACAGAATTTGTGAAACAAGCATATCTTGCATATTTTGGTATTAAACTGGGGGACCAAGATAAGTATTGGGCTTCCCATATGGTATGCAAAACTTGTGTAGAGTGTCTACGTCACTAGAAGAATGAAGAACTGAAAAGTTTGCATCTTGGTGTACCTATGGTATGGCGAGAGCCCAAAAATCATCATAATGATTGTTATTTTTGTGCTGTGAATGTAAAAGGTTTCAATTGTTACAAGAAAAAAAAGTGGGAGTACCCTGATTTGGAATCAGCAAGACGACCTGTGCTCCATTCCAGTGTTCAGTACACTCCCTGATATTCCTGTATCTGACATGGAGAATATACAGGGTTTGGAGTGTACCGTATTTTTCGCCGTATAAGATGCTCCGGAATATAAGACGCACCCAATTTTAAAGGAGGAAAATCTAGAAAAAAAAAGATTCTGAAAGATTATTCCCCTTCTGATCACTCATGTGCCATTCAAATTCCCTTTCTGATCACTCTTACGGCAGTTAGGACAGGGAACAGCAGGTGGCGCTGTGCCGGCTTCTTTCGCTCTGCTTTACAGACAGGAGAAGACACGATGCTGGCAGAGGAGAGAAAGAGACACGCTGCATGCAGCCAGAGACACACGCAGGATCGGGTATGGGGTGAGTATATTATTTTAGTTATTTTATAACACATTTGTCGTGTAGGACGCACTAACTTTGCCCCCCCCAGTTTTACAGCAAAAAATACGGTAATCCAGGAGTTAGCAGTGGAAGTGAAAATGAGGGAAGTGTTTCATCAAACCAGCAAATCTCCCAAGAGCTCAATGATTTAATATGTGACCAAACAAACATTTGAACTTTTAGCATACAGGTTAAAAGAAAAGAACTGTCTAAGACGGGAAGTTAAAATAACAGTTTATAGGACAAAAGAGGTGACACTCCTACCATATTTCAGTGAAGATGGAGACTTTGTGTACTGTTTTAGCATCCCTGGACTACTAGCCCATATGAGAGTACTAAGTATTTAAAAAAAAATTTTTTGTATACGTAGGCAAATCTAGTTTAATTTTGCTTAATTTTCATGTTTCATTAGTTTTCTATGAGGTTAATATTGAGCTCATTTTTTCAAAATTTAGAGTCAATCCAGCAAAACCAATATCATATTTGGTATCTGTGCATCAAACATGACCTAAAATGACTTAAATCTGTTTGGCAAGAAAATGTTTGTTGACCAGTGTAATATATTAAAGCGAAACTAATCTAAAAATAAAAAAATCATGCTTACCTTTAATCCTGCAAATCTATTGATCAGGTCCCGCATCATCCTGGTATCTTTCTTTGGGCTGGCTGGGGAAAGCGCTGGGCATCGGTATCTTCTTCAGCCTGCTCCGAGTTATTCTTTGTACTGCGCAGGCGCGAGATCGGGTAACATTTTTTTCTCCCATAATAAGAAAAGGCTCCTTCTGTGCATGTCTATCTGCATGAGGAGGTGCTGTAAAAAGGTGTTGCACTAAAAGAAAAAAAGAATCAAAATTTTACTTAAAAAAATAAATAATAAAAAAAAGGTTGTTTACCCGTTAATGTAAAGTAAACATTTTGAGTTTAGGTCTGCTTTAACCTCCTGAGCGTTACACTGAGGTCTAGATTTCTGTACCAAAAGTGATCCATTGTTTTTCATAAAAAAATTTTTTTAAATTGTAGACCTGTAACTTACAGAAATATGTCCGAACAGGGGTTCTAGTAGATATTATGAATATAAAAAATGTTTGAAATTATTTGAATTATTTTGTATTGGATTGAATACAGGAGTTTGTATTGAATCCAATACAAAATGAATGAATGAGTTTCAATGTGAATTTCCCGCACACGCGCCGACGTCATCACGCAAGCGGGGAAAAAAAAATCGCCCGTTTTTTTTTTCTCCGCCGGACGGCTTCTCGTTTCAGAGATCATCCGGCGCTGGAACGAGCAGGACGCCGGACAATCAGCGGGACCAGGTAAGAAGCCAGCCGGGCGATGGAACACAAGATGCCGGCCGGCGGAACACAAGATGCCGGCCGGCATCTTACCGGTCCCGCTGGCACCCGACGCTGGAGAGGGAGATCGACGGACGACGCTGGACGGAGGACGACGCTGGAATATGAAAACGACGCTGGATGAGCACAAGGGGACCAGGTAAGTATGGATGGGAAAAATCTCGGGGTTAACCATCCTAGCCGTTTATTTTAACCTTAACGGCTAGGTGGTTAAGAACTACTAGACCACAATTATTAAGTTGTCCATTTTTTTGTATGTATTGTAACACAGCAATAATAAATTCACCAGTGTATTTAGGTAGAGTCCTAGATATGCGCTATGTGGGACCTCAAAGGTAAGACCAGCAAAAATGTGTCTGCAAGGAACCTCAAGGTTTCTCTGATGGTTATTCAGAATTTCTGTGCTAGAGCTGGATTTACTAGGAAACTGAAAGAGCAGGGTGGGGCAGATTCACAAATTCCAGGTCCTATTTTGATATGGCCAGGCTGCTATTTAACACACCCTGTGCTAGGCAGCATGTGTGGCTGTAGGTCAGACTGTCTGCTTTGCTGCTAAAGACCTATATTTTTTGTAGACACTAAGCCCCTGCAAGGTAAAATTGCAAGTGAGCTTGCTGCATGGAGCTGCCTGATTGTCAGCCTGTCATTTGATGCTAACCCCTCACAGTATATAGAAACTTGTTAAATATCACCTTATACATGCATATACAATTTCCTTGTTCTTTTTATACTCCAATTATTTTGTGGTACATTGAATTTTCAAGCTTTTAGATGAATTATTGAAATATTAATTATATTCTACTACTCCAAGCATAGCAATAATAATGCAGACACTGTCAGGTGATTGCTTTCTCTTTCTGAACCAATAGCATCTGCTTTCATAAGGATGCTGCCGCTGACCCAGAATTCTCAATGGAGTTGCTACAGAACCATAGATTGCTGTTTGGGTTTAGAGATCAGGTAGTGTTATGTTATTCAATTACCTGTTATTCCTGTGCCTCTTACCAAAACTTGGGTAGCAAAAGGGGGAAGTTAGAATTTGAGACTTTATAAATCATTTAGGATTGATTTTGTGACTTATCTACAACAGTACCTGAAAAGAAAAAGACCAGAACAGTGGAGTGCAGTGGACTTTTCCTATTCAATGTGTCTACCACAAAATATAAAATGTCTTTGGGACTATGGTAAAATAGCTCTTAGCCAAAGTGCATAATGAATTACAGTTTTCACTGGACAAGCAAATACAGTAACCAGAAAAACAATATCTTGCCACCAACTCCACATTGCAGCCTGGGAATCCCACCACCAACTGGTATTGGCAAGAATTGACATGACAAAAAGGGGGTTTGGTAGCACCTAATGCTATAGTGTGTAAGAACTCAAAAGCCTGTGCTCCATAACAGGTAATCGTTTTTTGAGAAGGCAATTCTTATGAACCTAATGCAAAGTTGTGGCATCTGGTCCTGTTAAGGAGGCTCCTACAACCTGCATCTGATAGGAAAGAACCAGCTTGTTACATGGATTGGATTAGCTACAATATTATGTGTAAAACCAATGTTACCCCTGACCAAGGAAAGAAGATCCAAGCAGTAAGAAGCTACATTCATAGTGATTGGGGAGATCAGAGACAATCTGATGACCTACATTGACCGTTGGTTTACAGCCATAAAGATCACTGGATTGTGATTTAGGAGGAAGTCTGGGAAGCTAGAAAACAGAATATATGAATGCAATATAATAACACATTTACTCTACGTACACACGTCCAACGGTTCTCGCCCGATAATCGGCTCAGGGACGAAATCTGGCGTGTGTACAGCACCAGTCGTCCATTGTCTGAATGACGATCCTAATGCAAGGGAAGGGGTAGAGCACGCAGCAGGGTGCCGCTCCATTGCTCTCCCCTCTCCATAGAGCAGAATGCTGCTGTATGTACAGTACTCGTTCATGCATCGTGCAGTGCTAGTCGTTGGTAGGTATCATGAAAGATCCTTTCCAATAACTATTATTGCACGTGTGTATGCGGCTTTAGAATTGGACAGATTGCCCATAGACAATTAGGGTATTGAGGTCTCAACATTTCTTGAGCTAACAAGAAAGGGATTCCCACACACAAGCACAGGACATTTTTACATGTGTCTTATTTGCCAGGCAGGGAACTGGTGAAAATCTGCTAAAAGAACCTAGACACATCTACAAGGAGAAAAACCCTAGGCAGGTGGGGTAGGTGGATAGACAGCCATCTTTCCTTTTTCTCTATATGTAGATGGTGCTCGCAATGAAATGGAGACAGGTGAGTGTATTTAGATAATTGCAGTCTGCCAGGCATGCTTATTGTAGATTGAATAAATATTTATTTAGCTTTAGTGCTGCTAAAAAAAAATAGCCTTGCACAAAGGGGAACTCAATAGGAAAGGAATAGATACACACAGAACTAGGAGTCTTGCGAAAGCGCTTTTTAGTCAATAAAAACACATAGTTAAAAAAAACAGCACACATTTATTATTTTTACTTCGGGAAGGGACCGGTCAAACAAACATTTTTACAAAGCAATGCAATGACAAGGCGACCACTTCGCTCCCGTCACAACTCGTTCACGGACACGCGCTCCTCTCAGCGTGCGGGCGCGCGCCCCATCACAAGTCTGCGCGCCCCCGCCCCTCCTCCTATACAGCTCTCAGATAGAAGAGGCGGTTGATGCTGCTCCCGGAGCCTGCGGGTGAGAGGTCATGTGACTGGGGAAGAGGGCGGAGGGGGCCCGGAATTAGTCAATGTATTGTGTTATGTTGTAGGTTAAGTGTGCTAGCTCGCATTCGTTTAATAATTTCAGTGGTCGCAGACGTAAGATACTTCTACTGGTGTATTAACACGTACACTGCTGTACCGAGCTCTGTGAACAGCGCGCTTGTTGGCAGGTGAATTTGCTGTAGGCCTCCGCACATCTCTAAATGATGACAACAGGTCTGCCATTGCTGAGTTTAATGTATTAGAGGCCTGGGTGAATGAGCAGCAAGATGCCTACCTTGCAGCCTGTGTTCCCTGCATCACTTCTGCCACGAATAGTACTTGCTTGGAGTTTGTATGCAGGATTCTCCGCTATTTTTATTAGGAAAAGTCATTGATTGCCATAACTGCCAGTCTGCTTTCCTGTAAGCTGTTCACCCAATTTCCCACAGCTCTATACAAATGTCATATGGACTTACTAGATGATTGTGCAGTGAAAGAGGGGAGCAAGAGTAAGCAGGGTCATCTACAACTCCATTTATGATTGCTACTGATCTGTTATCTAAAGCAGTGTACACTTGCTAGAAAATTGTCATTTAAAACAATTGATTACTAACATGGATTTTTTAAATAATGTTCCCATAATGTGCAGTGTGTTAGGGTTCACGTGTTTCACATACCGGTAGCATGCAATATGCACGGACAATCAAATGTTTCATGGAGAGCAATGTCTGATGTTTCCCACTTATGTGTTGCAGTGAAGTGCGTTTTTACAACACACCGCTGCACGCATATCTATCCATTGTTGTACACTTTTATTGTGCATGTATAATGTTTTTTTTTTTTTTCACAGTGAGAATGAAAACTTACTCCCCTTTGACCTTGTATGCATTTCGTTTTGACTTTGACAGATGAGCTTACAAGCACTTGCTGTGGAAGGATTGTTAGGGCTTAAACCTAGAAACCCAGTCCTGAGTGGTGCAATAGTTCAGGATGACCTAAGCCATGTTTAAAGCTGCGTACACACGTCAGATTTTTCTCGCCCGATAATCGGCCAGATATCGGGCGAGAATCTGGCGTGTGTACAGTCGGCGTCGTTCATCGTTCGTGGATCCGTCCTGGCGGATCCATGAACGAGGAGCGATCCTAATGCAAGTGAAGGGGGAGAGCGCGCAGCAGGGTGCCGCTCCATCGCTCTCCCCTCTCCATAGAGCAGAACGGTGCTGTATGTACAGCACTGTTCATGCATCGTGTAGTCCTTTGTCGTTGGAAAGGATCGTGAAAGATCCTTTCCAATGACAAAAATTGCACATGTGTACGCAGCTTAAGGCGTAGTACACACTGGCAGACTCATTTCCAATCCAACAAAGTGACTGGATCTGAATACATCCACTGACTGATCATAAACAACTGTTTTTGTGCTGTAATTATCGTATAAAAGTTGTCACTTGTACAAATGATCAGGAAAATTTAGTAAGAGCTCCCATCAGTCCTGTGGTTCCATTCCCCAACTAATGGTTGGAAGAGCAGAATATAGTACACATGTTTGCCATGTTTTTGTACTTATAAATATATAGGGATCGGGCTTTCAAGTTGAGCACAAAATTTGCAGTGCATCTGTTTGTGTGTGCTGTTTAATTCCCTCAGCTAGAAGAGATTTGCAGAGCTGCTTACTTTTTTTTATCTTGCTGCAGGGAAACGTAACACTTTAGTGCATGTCTGAAGAGCTGCTGATCTATTGTGTGAGCAGAGTTAAGTTTACCTGTGAATTGGTAACAAAATAATATCAGAAAGTATTCGAAATGCTTATGTATTGTCAAAATTCCAGGTTAAGTTTTGCTAACTGAAATAGGTGTACATATAGGTTAAAATTCAGTCATGTAAAAACGTTGTTTTTTTTTTTAACAATTTAAGATGGCAAACAATGGATCTTTATTCAAACAGTACCTACTGATAAAAGGAACTGTACAAACTCCAAAAATGTTGCCTTTTTAATGATTTATTTAAAAAAAAATTACCAGATATAATGGTGAATTGAAAAGTTACATGCACCCCTAGCCTCAAATGTTCAAAAATCCATCTAAAATAAACTGGCCACCTGCTTCTATAATATCAACTCATTGAATATTTTATAACTCATAATACAAAGTTTTTTTTAGTTTCAAAATGCTTTTGGGTATACTTGTATTGACTACTTATTTAAAACTCCCCAATAGTGTTTCAATGTGATTCAAATCGGAGCTCTGATGATGCCATTTTTTTCTTTTTCGTTGGTGGATTTGCTAATGTGCATGATAAGCTGCAAGCTTCTTAGGCTCTGAAGCTGCAAAGTGACCCAAAACCATAATATTTCCCCTACCATGTCTTACAGTTGGTATGAGGTTCCTTTAACCTCCCTTGCAGTCTAATTATGTCAGTATTTTTATGCCAAAAGCGGTACATTGTTTTGCATGGAAATTCATTTTACATTGTAGGCATAACTCACCGAAATATGTTCAATATTTAATAAACATAATAATAAACTTTAACCACCCGACCGTTAAACCCGACCTTGGTTCGGGTTAAAAAAAATTGCAATTATCGATAAACCCGAACTTTTCTCACTGTATGAAAATCATCACTTACCTGGTCCCGCTGTGATCATCCAGCGTCGTGTTCGCGTTCCAGCGTCGTCCTCCAGCGTCGATCTCCCTCTCCAGCGTCGGGTGCCTTCTCCGAGAAGAAGAAGCCTGCCGGCTTCTCCGTCCGTAGCGTGTACGTGTCCCTCGCCGATGATGTCGGCCGAGGGACAGATACAAAATAATACAAAATATTTTTGTGGTTTTGTCTATAGGTATGTGATGTTGGACTCTGTTTTAAAATTTACCACACTAGGGAGGTGTTTTAGAAAAATATATTACTATACAGTATACTGAATTATCGCATTTTCAGTATTTTTCATTTGCTTATGTATTCTTGTTTAAGCTGATTTTTGTGTCTTTTATTTAATTTTATTAAAAGTAATTTTTTTTTTTTTTTTACATAATTGTGTGTTTCAAACATTTTTTATATTCATGATATCTACTAGACCATTGTTCGGACATATTTCTGTAAGCTACAGGTCTACAATTTATAAAAAAAAAAACTTCATGAAAAACAGTGTACCGCTTTTGGTACAGAAATCTAGACCTCAGTGTAACGCCCAGGTAGTTAAATAAAAAAAAAAAAACCAAAAATCTGTTAAATCAAGGGTGCATAAAAATACTGAAACTTATAAAAAAATTTTATATAATTAGTGAGGGAAAGTATTTGATCCCCTGTTGATTTTGTACGTTTGCACTCTGACAAAGAAATAAGTATAGGAAAAGGGGGAGCAGGCTTTTTGATGGCAAGGTGCAGAAAAATAATTTTAATGTTTTGTGTTCGAAATTAACTCCTAACTGAGTCCAACTGAACACTAGTGCATGAACAAATTCCAAATTAGCTAATGTCTTGATGTATTGTTATAGTAGGTAAATTGCTTACATCAAAAAATAGGAAAAAGAAATGACCAGTCTATAATTGTAATGGTAGGTTTATTTTAGCTGTGAGAGACAGAATAACAACAAATAACCCTCAAAAACCCAGTGATCAAAAGTCAGAGCTTGATGTGCATTGTAATGAGTGAAATAAGTACCAGACCAAGAGAGATTGACAGTTATTCTGTGTTTCTTCCATTTGGGAATTATCGTGCCAACTGTTGTCACCTTCTCACCAAGCTGCTTGGCAATAATCTTGTAGCCCAGTCCAGCCTTGTGTAGGTCTACAATATTGTCTCTGACATCCTTAGACAGCTCTTAGGTCTTGGCCATGGTGACTAGTTAGGAATCTGATTGATTGCTTCTGTGGACAGGTGTCTTTTATACAGGTATTGCAACAAGTTTGGATTAGGAGCACTCCCTTACAGAGGGTGCTCCTCAGCTTGTTACATGCATACAGTGAAGACACCTGGGAGCCTGAAAGGGGATCAAATACTTTTTCACTCATTACAATGCACATCATGCTCTGACTTTTGAGGGTTCTTTTGTTGTTATTCTATCTCTCGCAGCTACAATAAACCTACAATTACAATTATAGACTGGTCATTTCTTTGTCAAAGGACAAACATACAAAATCAGCAGGGGATCAAATACTTCTTCCTCTAACTGTGTATGTATGTATGTGTGTGTGTGTGTGTGTGTATATATATATATTATAATTATTACTTTGTATTGGATTCAATACAGTTATTTTGTATTGTATTGAATCCAATTCAAAATAATTTAAACTCCCGGTGAACGTCAGTGCACTCGCTTGGGGAAGATCAGAGAAAGAGGACGCGGCCTGAGGATGAGATCCGACCAGCAGGACATAGGAGGACGCCGATGGGACCAGGTGTTTTTATTATTTAATTTTTTAAAAGTTTTTATCTATCCTGGGAGTGGCTCGGGGTTACCGCTTTCAGCTTGTTTTTTTTTACCCCCAAGCCACACTCGAGGTTACCCCTCAGGGGGTTAAAGTGCTGTCTTCTGTTTGCATCAAGCATGACTAATGTTCCTGTGGCTAACAAGTCCAGAAGGCTTGGTCTGTAGGGTAAATGGCAAACTGTAATCTTATTCCATGCCTTTTTGACTTTAGATGGATGCATTTTCATTTAGGCTATGAATGAAAACCCCATGCCCATTCTGTAGCATTTGTTAACAGGTATGAGTGTATGCAGACAGGCAAGTAAGTTTATTTTATTACAGAAGGGATATCTCCTGTTTTTTTCTGCAATAAAGGACCCATCTGGTTGCAGTTTTTTTTTTTAATTTTTACATGTAGTTCTGCTTTAATGAAATGCATGTTTGCCACATGAAAGTAAGCACATTCCCTATGTGTACCAGCTTTTCCATATCCTAATCCATTTTAAATTATACTTTTGAAACACCTCTTATCAAAACTTTTAATATCTAGGATATGGTGTTCTTTGCTGTTGATATGGTGACATCATTCTAAGATCAAAAGGGGGTCTTGAGGCCCCCAAAAAGATAGTTGTGTATTAGTGTGGATATAGATTAAAAAATATTGACAAACCTTTTTGACATGAATCACTCTCGCCCAGCACTTAGTGTGTCAAATGAATACAATTACACTTCCAGGCATTATAACAGCTGTTAGTGCTAAGGATGAAACCCTCATGTTCTTGATAGTGAAAGAGTTATGGCAGAACAGAATCAGCTATAAGTTAGAATTTCCCCCCTCATCCTAAAAGTTTGTCATACCATTATTACTTTTAGGTACAGAAGGATTTTTACATAGGTATGTGAAATGGTTAAACCAATTAGTTTCCCTTTCAAACAGGAGCCTGCACAGACTGGAAATGTCCCACATTTAACAAAGCATAAGGATTGTGCCTGATAAATGACCTGATCACAAGCAGTGCATTTTCATTTTTCACATTTACAGCTCTCTTTAAACAACATATGACCTACCCAGGAAACCAACTTATAACTAACTATACTGTGAAAAAGAGAATACTCAGGCAAGACAGGTTTTATTGTATGTTATGCCAGACTGTAATTACAAAGAGGATATAGATTTTATTAGTTCAAAAATGCTTAAAATGCCAACAGTTTCCATGGACATTATGGTATCAACTTTTTCACTTGACTGTATTCTTACATTTGTATGAATGAAGCCAAGATAAGCCAAGCCAAGCAGGGACTTCCCATTTTGTATACTACAAAATATATCCACCACCATCAGCTAGGGGTTACCTAGCCAATGCCATCATGTCATCCAACCACAATGCCCCAGTAGCAAAGACACTTCTTGTTTTCTTGATTATCTCAAGTCTTTACTAGACACATTTTTAAGAATGGCAGAAGTAAAGAGCAATTTAAATTTAGTTTCAGAGCTATAAATCTCTCCTTTTTATAAATCTGTATAAACGTGCTGTAGTATTAATTGATTTACAAGAATATGAGTGATGTCTGCATTCTTTACCATTTGGATACCATTCTGTAAAAACATTGTGCTAAAATACTTACAGCCTTTCTTCTGGACCGACCAGTGTCATTGGCAAAAATAATTAGGGTTGTGTGCGCATACAGGCATTGACTCGTAATTGAAGGGGCAGCCGCATGAAACAGGGAGTTTAAGTGATGACAAAATCAGTTAAAACGTCAATCTTGGTAAAATTACAGATATGTTTAAATTAAACACACAAACAAAATTTGTTTTATAAAAATTTACCCACAGTCCCAAAGGCACAATTTCATTGGATTGTAACAGAAAGAATGGATGTTTACTATAACCCAACACGTTTCGCATGGAAAACCCACTTCTTCAGGGGGTATATCACAATAATCTTTCGGAAGCTTTTGTAGCTAAATTTTGGTCAAATGAAAACCTCCACTATCCTATTTGGTGAAAAATGATATATATACTTTTTCATCAAATTCTTTTTCAAATTTATAGTTACCCTTCAATAAATTATTAGAAACAGTATAATTCCTTAATGAAGGAGCTGATCACAGCCACCACCATATCAGAAAATGGCGTTCAAGCGTTGAATCATGATCCACGTATAACCATTATACCTTGAGACTTGAATAGTAAAGGTACAAAGATTTAGCTTTGCCTTTTTTTAAAAAATAAATTTTGTGTTTATTTTAAGGGTATTTCTAATTTTAACAAGATTTTCAATAAATGTATTGATGTTTTATCTGATTTTGCCACCCTTTAAACTTCATACTTTATGTGTCCCTCCTTCTGTTTGGTGAGCAATTACAAGCTCTCTACTTGAGGTATGTTCTTTTGTTCTTGAATTATGGGGAGTTGGTAAATACACCATGATATTGACCTGTATAAGGATTAATAAGGTTTATGCTCCATGGTAATGCATCATTTTTAATGAAAGAAAATAGGGTTCGATACCAAACACAGTTATCGCTTGACATTAACAGTAGGAGGCGCCAAAAACATACAATATCTGTAGCAGAATACCTATGTACGGTATGTTGTAAATGAACTGACAAACTGTTTTAACCATCACCAGTGCCTACTACCATTTACTATTTATAAAATTAGTTTCACTGGTTAGAAACCTTACTTTTAGGACTGCTAATATAAATCATAAATTAGTCCTTTTTTAATGTACTGCGCTGTGTAATATTTTGGTGCTATATAAATCCTGTTTATTACCACCTGGGCGGTTACCCCGAGCTTAGTTAGGGGTAAAAAAACTTGCTGAAAGCGTTTACCTCAAACTATTTTCAGGTGGCTAAAAATAGAAAAGGCCTCTCTTACCAGGTGCCACTGTCATCATTCAGTGTGCTGTTGTTCGATCCGAGTTCTCCAGCGTCGGGTGTCTGTGTTCTCCGTCGGATCTCTGTCTTCTTCTTCCCTCGGTGTTCGCGTCCCTCGGCGATCCCTGATGACGTCGGCGGCGCGTCTGCCCATCGGCAGGAAATTCAAATTCACATTTTGTATTGGATTGAATACAAACTCCTGTATCCAATCAAATACAAAATAAAAAAAATAAATAAATACACAATCAAAGTTTTAACAATTACAAGTTGTTCCCTGGATGGCTAGTGTGTAACACTGTGTCTTCTCTTACCTTTGCTGATCTTTGCCTAATTTTGACCGCCTGCTGCCTGCTTTGACCTCTGCCTGGACTCCTGACATCTCTGCCTGCCTCCTGCTTTGACCTCTGCTTGGACTCTGACATCTCTGCCTGCCGCCTGCCCTGACCTCTGCTTGACCCGGACATCACCGCCTGCCTGACCCCTGCTATGGCTTCAAGCTCCAGAAGGCATCTATCCACCCAAGATGTGTTGGGACAGTTCAGACAGCGGGAACGATCTGGAGTCACTTGTGGAGTCCACTGATGGTGATGGATTTTTGTGTTTTTTATTTAATTTTATTATTAAACTTAATTTTTTTTTTTTACACGTTTGTGTGTTTCAAACTTTAATATATTCCGGATATCTACTAGACCCTTGTTCGGACATATTTCTGTAAGTTACAGGTCTACAATTTAAAAAAATAAATTTCATGAAAAACAGTGTACCACTTTTGGTACAGAAATCCAGACATCAGTGAAACGCCCAGGAGGTTAATACTAATATTATTAATAGTGCTCCCACAGTACTGTTGTACTGCACATTAGTGCAATTGTTTTTATGAATGATGTTTCAATAAGTAATCTTACTGTTCCTGTTATGAGTCAGATATTTATCATATGCTACCGGTACTAGCTGTTGTCTTAACTGTGTTCTTTAGAACATCATGGCTGTCAAGATACATGTGCTCTCAGGCTAGTATTTATGGATATTGCTAAAATATTTAACCTTTATTACTAACGGGACATATGGGCCACCTATTTTCGCAAAAAGAGAAAACATTGCACCAAATCAAATTCAATCTCTCTTCAGGAGTAAGAATATTGTCATATAACTTGACTCTCAGTCCCATAGAAATCTATGGGTATCAACTATGTACATATGAGCTGCAAAAATATATGATGCACTAGTATTTTTTTTTTTTTTTAATGTTTTTCAAAAGTTTAATTTGCCTTTAATTCATCCATGAATTTATTATTGCTTGCAGTGAATATAGGTGCATTTTAAGCTGTCAACACAGTCAAAATTGATCTTACATCTAGAACAGGGGTGTCAAACTCTGGCCCGGGTGCCAAATCTTGCCCTAAAGTCCTTTTTTTGGCCCCCAAATAAATCCTAAATGTGAACTGCAGCTGGCCCGCCGCTGCATTGACATAGCGCCACTACTGCAACTCCCAGCATCACTCGCGTCTATAGACCAGCAGGCTCTCTTCCTATGCATGGCCCCGCATTGGACTGTTTTATAAACGCAAATAATGCAGAGGATTTTAGAAGCGGCGCTATTTCAATGAAGAGGGAGTTTCAGCAGCGGCCGGCTCATAAGGTTTAGCTCCGCATTGGCCGTGCCTGGCATTTCTAGCACACCCTCTCATCTGTACTTTTCCTTGCATGGACTGGAATGGTTGAATTTTCATGTGCAAAAAGGTTACCAAGGTTGAAATTTAAATCAGAAGGCATAGAGAACTTTTTTAAGCTTGTTCCAGATTGAATGTGAAGCAAAACCTCTTTGTTTCCATATGAAAAGGGTTTATATCTAATGAGAAGGAAAAATGTTCCCTAATTTTTTCAATAAATCTCAAGGTTTTTAATTTTGTCCCTCTGTGTATTTGAGTTTGATACCCCTTATCTAGAATATAAAAAGCTCCTATATTGTATTCATCTTTTCAATATATGATTTAACGGAATGGAGAAAAGTTAAAAACCCAATTGGGTTTTACTTTCTGTCTGGGACTTTGTTAGAGAGATTTTTCCTGACTTGTTGACAACCGCCTAATCTGACAAAGTAAGGGAAAAAATTATATAAAAAATATATAAATAAAAAAGTAAAAATAACTATGTAGGTCTGGCATGGCCTTGCCACCCCGATTTTGTAGCTTATTTATATTTAAAAGTTAGTATTGGGAAGCCAGAGATCCCTAAAGGACAGAATGCAACAGTTGGTGTAAAGTTTTTAAAATTACTTTGGAAATGGTAATTTTCTAACCTTCACTGGAAAGTTGATGCAGCCTATTAAGGACAGGCGGCTTGCATTATGCTTGCAGATTGAACTCTGAAAAGTCTTCAACTTTTAGGGATATGAAACAATTAAAAAAAAAAAGTCTTTTTTGGCATATTTAAATACAGTTTACTTATAATGTAGTATTGCTACAGATTACATTATAAATTCTCAAAGATTGTCCAGTATTTCAAATGAGTAGCATGTCTTGTTTCTGATGCGTTTCGCCCTATTGGGCTTTCTCAGGGGATTTAGAGACTTAGTGCTGATGCATGGACTATGGAAACATGGGAATTTGTGGAGTTAATATTCAATCTGTGATATATATATGGTATAGTCTACAACATTTTTCCTAGAGCTGAGGTTAGACCTGTCATTTATTCTTCACTTCCTGTAGATGTAGAACACTTAAAAAATTTGGTGCGATTCACATAAGTTCGTTTGCCTTAACTATGCAAGGACGCAAGGGGTAATGTCTGTGTTATAAGTTGCGTAGTGAGGGTGAGTCGGCTACAGCTGTCCAAAGGTTTAGCTACAATATATTGAGGTCTGTCGCATGAGATACCCACTGTGTGTATACAGTCATTGACTTGGTAAACCCCCTCGGAACAAATTTATATTGTTCTTACTGTGCAAAACTCTGTATATTGATTTTAGATTTATTTATTTTTTATTCTTGATAATAGGAGAAAACCCCAGAAACACGTTTTATGTTTTTGTGATTATTGGATTTCCATTCAAAGTGGTTTTAAACTTCTCCTTTTTCATTTTTAATATAAGTGTTTCTAACCAATTTTGACATCTATTAACCCCTGTCCAACAAAACAGCTAGATCTTCCATTACAGAAACTTCAGCGCTTGGTCAAAAACACTTGTTGAAAACATTTCCACCATTGAACCCTTTGAATGTTATGAGTAATAGATGGCAAATTAGCTATGGCCTACAGTACAATTTTATGCAATACAAACTGCAATCACTTCTTTTTATACATAACTACAGTACATTAACAATTTTGCAGAACACATTTTTTTTTTATTAGGTATTTATATTTATTGTACAAACAGTTATGTTTGAAATTATGTTTTTCGCTAGTACTGACTGCTTCTGCTTTGGTTCTTTACCAAAGTAGGCTTCAGTAGAAGGAAAAACTCGGGTAGTTTGCTTTTGCCTATACCATAGAATGTGAACGATCAAAATCCAGCTTTCAAGAAAATATGTGTTACATTTTAAACTCCTGGATCAAGATATTCCTGGAAATCTAAAATTAAATTTTAAAATGCATTAGTACCATAATGTATCCAGGGTAGGGTTTGGTCATCTGGGTTATAGTTTGTATTGGTGCCACATTTGTTCTCCCCATGGTAGAATGTGTAATTCTGTATTCTGCATTAGACTTTTAATGTATGGAAATTATCTGTCATTTCAGGAGCATGTTTAAGGCAAAGTAAAAAAAAAAAAGTAGATAATTCCCCACCCTCCAATTTTTCCATTCACGTAACTAATTAGCTGGGTTCCAAAAGTCTGAGGCAGATAAAAAGCATTTGAATGGCATGGCTGAAGGTGTTCTGTTAAGAGCAAGATTTCAGTTTTGGCAGTCTTTGTTTTTTATTTTTTGTGTAAATGTACATTACTTATGGTGGTCATGTCAAGCAATCACTTTATTTTGCAGGGTGTAGAAACTGGTAGCTTTTGTCCTGTAAGCAGCCATTTTTAGTACCGGCTAAAGATAAAGTTGTACTTCATCCTAGGCATCTCTTCTTGCTGAAGGTGGCATTCTCTTTTCAGTTGAGTTGAGTTGTGCTGCAGTCACTTTACCCCGAACCTGCTCAACAGAAAGGAACTTCTTGGAGGTTGTTGGGTCTGTTCTATCCTACTGGAATGCAACTACTTCTTGGGGTCGTGTTTCTTTTGGGCATTGGTTTGGAGCTTCCCATCGGTCATTCTTTTAAAATTTAGTGTCTTTTATTAAACAGAAGAATAAATGGGATTTGTGTACTAACTGTAAAATTTGCATTCATAGATCCCAAGATCTAGTTTTGTATTTCAATTAATTTAGGAAAAAAAGATTTTACAGTTCGAGAACCCTATTATTACATTTTATATTTTCATGGCTCAAAGCTGCAGTTCATTTTTAAGCCCATGAGCCGATCTGACCAGCTTCCAGGTTTACATTGGTGCTAAAAAAAGGGGGCACATGATGCTTCTGTGTCATGTTTAAACTATTTTGGTCTCCTCTTTTTGATTCTGCGATGCTGACATCCATGTTAAACAGTGGTAGTTCACCTCAGCGCTACCTACCCTGCAACAACAGATAGCTATTATAAGTGATTTGTTGATAAAGAAGTTATTTGAGGAAAATTGCTACTATGTCTATTGGGTTTTTATCTGGGGTATGTTTATTTCCCTAGTGGTTGATTTTGATGGACATAGTCTTTTTTCAACCTAACTGACTATGTATAGGTAGACTGGCAGGATCAGTTCTCCCATGACCTGATCCAGACCCCCCAAATGAAGAAAAAAAGTGTTTATCAAAATCATGCAATGAAATATGAAAGTAATATGAAAAAAACCTATACAACTGTCCCAAGAAGTGTGCCACTGCTTCTGCTGTAGAGGTTGTTTTGTGGGACCTTATGCTACAAATTGTGAAAACTTTATTTAGGACATAGGTATAAGGTCATAGGTGTTTCATTGGCAAGTCCTATTTTTCTGCAAGCAAGGCACTGGCTACGATTTTTATAGATCTTGAGTTTCCTCAGTTGTAGCCATTAGAACATGTAGTCGTTTGCTTCATTTGAGAGTTTGGTGGCTGTTGTTTGGGGCAGTAAGTTAGTGAGGGCAGGCATACAAGTCAGGGATCTTTTTTAATTTTGCTGTTAATGTGGTTGCAGTAGTGCAGAGGATAAAGGAGTTTTTTTTTCAGTAATGCCTGCAAGCAATCACTAGCAGCATCATTCCTATTGTCTTCATGTTTGGTGTTGACATCAGCACTTGTTTCTCAAACTTTCATCATTTGAAAATTATTAAGAATAAACGAAAAGATATAGAAAGGAATTTAAATTTGTGCAAAACTTCAAAATGAAAGACAGATTGCAAAAGAAAGTAAGGCAAACCCCCAAAACACCAAAAATACATGTTACTAGCAAAAAGATCAGATCTGAGCGTGTAGCCCACCTAAAGGATGTCTCAAAATTGAGGATAAAGAAAAGGCAGATTTATTAAACCCTTTTTTTTTTTTTTTTTTTAGCTCTGTGCTCACAAAGGAAAGTGGCAGAGATGTAGGGCCCTGAAGTTGTAGTAGTAAGAACATGTATCCCTTGGCTATCTGTCACATGAATTGCATTTCCATTGCAGAGATTCTTGGATTTGTTATCTATTATTTGATGCATTCACAATACAGTATCTAGAAACATTTCAATTTAATGTCATTTTAAATTAAAACTATTTTAGTTTTAAACATACATTTTTAATGTTTGTTTGTATTGTGGCCTGCAAGTTTTATCCCAATGTCAACAGTGGCCCCCAGATGAAAAAAGGTTAGGGACCACAGGCCTAAGGTTATTAGTGGTGTACCGCAGGGTTCAATGTTGGGACCTTAACTGTTTAATATCTTTATAAATGATATAGATTTTGGAATAAAAGTACCATTTCTGTGTTTGCAGATGACACCAAATTATGTAATGGAATGGAAGTCCATACAGGATATCTATAATCTACAGGCAGACGTGGATGTACTGTGTGATTGGGAAACCAAGTGGCAACTGACATTTAATAGTGATAAATGTAAAGTTATGCACTTGGGGGCTAATAACATGCGTGCTTCATGATGTGTAGGGGAATACATTTGGGGGATTTAAAAATGGAACATGATCTGGGGGTTCTGGTAGATCATAGACTTAATAATAGCATGCAATGCCAAGCTGCAATATCTACAGCTAGTAAAGTACTTTCTTGTATTAAAAACAGATAAGACTGCAGAGATGGAGACATAATCCTGCCCCTGTACAAAGCATCAGTCAGACCCCATCTGGAATATGCAGTATAGTTTTGGGCACCTGGGGTAAAGTCATGATTGGGGTTTAGCAGAAGAACTTGTCACACAGTCCTTTGTCGGCTTATTCAGGTGTGCAGATACGTGTGTGATGCATTGATGGGCACAAGACCTTTATCTACAGGCTATATATATGTAAATATGTTTAGTCTCCCGGCTCAACTTAAGGTGTGGGCATGAACTGATTGCCTAACTGAAGTTTGCCCAAAGGTGTGAGGGGGTGGGGGGTTGTCCTCCAGCAAAGGTGTCTTTATTTTTTAGTTGTACCTAGAATACTACAAGTGTCAGTATACTCAGAGGTTATGGTCTGCATACAATGTTGTGTTTTCTAGTGAATGCAGAAAAATTGACTTTATGGTGTATAAAAAGAAACTGTGACTTTTACATTAAATAAAAAATCTCATTTGTGTGATTTCATTAGGACAAAAGGCCAAATCATACGTTTTGTCTAATTATCTTAAAACTGCACAAAATGTACAAAAGTGTGTTTTCTATTTTCCACAAATTAAATCTGTAGCATAAAAAGTACACACATCAAAATCTTATAATAAATAAAGAAGATTTTGTTTTTCTTTATTTTTATTTTTTTTTTTGAAACAGCCCAGTGAAAATTCAAATGAAGCTCCAAAGTTCATACAAAGAACAAAGACAACCTACTAAGGCAACTTGTTGATGATTCAGGTAATGACAGAATGCACTGCTCAACCCAGTTCCCTTTATGTCAAAAATGTGGGAATGTATTACCTGTTTGTAACTGCTTGATACCACATGCAATTGTATATGCATTCATTATCTAAAAAATTTTAAAATTTTCTAATTGTTACGTAACATGTTATATACTTTGTTATCCATATTCAGATACAATGCAGTATTTACTTTTATGGGAAAAAAATAAAAAATTGCAGCATACATTAGATTGGTAAAACCCACTGCAATGCATATTGAAAACAGGTCCAATTAGCATAAATTGTTTTTTGAAGATGGATTGTCTATCTTATCTTAACACAAAAGGTAAACTGTGCAGCACACGCTTCAAGAAGCAGACCAACCCAACCAGTTTCACATGTTATAGCTTTCTGAATTCAGCACATAATAGAATAAACACAGTTCCTAATTTCCTGTCCTGCTCTGGACTTGCTATGTGCTTGCTTAATTCTTAACAAAAACCTATAAACAACACCCTTGGACAACTGTTGTAAGTTTTGGCAAAGAAGGAAATATGAAATGTCTTTCAATCCCCCTACCATCTACTCATGGGCAATTGGAATAGATTCCTGGAGCATAAAATTGCTGTATTAGCTTTAAGATTATAATTTTTGGATTTTCTTAGTTTCACACTATTGTTTTGCATAGTTAAAAATCATACAGGCCCTCCAATTGGCATATCATATATCCCAATCTGATGTCATATAATGCCACCATCCCAAATAACTTATTTAAATATACTAGAGTGTTCTATATGCTAGAAATCACACTGTGTACACAAGGATTGTAATTTTGGCACGATGTGCAGTTTAGCTGAAACATTCTGTGAGTTTACTACAGAACAGCATTCCTTTGTGATGAAGCCTGTGTGCTGTTTGTGGCACGTGTGTAGCTGGCAGTGGCTTACTTGCAAAGCACACCTGGATCATATAACTATTCCTCTACTGTAATTTAAACATAAAGCTGCCAACATTATTAATTTAAATGCAGTCATGTGAAAAAGTAAATATGGAAATCAATAAGTTTGAACAGTCAAAAATTAGATCTCAATGTAAACAGTCTGCAGAGGAAAGGGTGATATCTAGCTTTGCCTAATGAGTATGCTGGGTAAACCTGTCTTAACTTCCAGTATATGGGTTCTGGTGATTTTTGATAATAACATTTGTCTTTATCACGCCAAGACCAAAGGAGCTGTATGGCCCCTAGAAAGCATGTTGTACATTCCTTCAATGCACGTAGTGATTTTAAAAAAAATTTGCAAAATTATTTCAAATCAATTATTCCACTGTAAGCTACAAGTGGAATAGACTTCAAATTACATCTATTTTTTCTGTGATTGAACTGTCAAGAGCTGAGCATCCACCAAAATCACCAAAATGTCATTGCTTGGTCTACAGGTAACCATTTGCAATAGCTGGTATCAGGGCATGTGTCTACATTGCATTAATATAACCTGTATGAGAGGTTTGTTAGAAACAAGACTGCTTTCCATATGAATGTTTTCTATAAGAACGTTTGATGCAGTTTGCAAGTGACCATAGATAAAGATCAGAACTTCTGGACACTGTAGACTGATAAATTAGAGACTAATTTGGCACAGTAAGAGACTTGGTTGACACTAAAAAAAAAAAAAAAAACAGCACCGCAAGAACATCAGTTGGTTGTTGGTTTCATGGTGATGAAAATGTAAAGTTTTTACGATATCTTTGCTACTTCAGGACCTAAGCAGCTTGCGGCCATACTTTTAGATTCACTTCAAATGTGGTTGATGAGAATGTGAGGCCAACTGTTTCAAAGTTAAACTTAAAGTGAAAATTGACCTTTTGCCAGATACTGATCTGAGCTTAGCAAATCTTTCAAGGAATGGTTTAAAACAAAAAGGGATATTGAGGGTTAGAGAAAAGCCAAGCCCTTACTATGTTTACACTGAAAAATTGTATTCTTGCAATTTAAGTACTGGTTAGTACTTGCAAAACACTCACAAGAAGTAATTTGTTTTAAAGGTAGCACCAGCTTTTGAGGCCAAGAGTGTACCTACTTTTTCACAGTACACTGATAACATTTGTTGATGCAAGTTTTTTTTTTGAATAAATTTTGGAAAAGGCAAAACCAAGTATATATTTGAAGTCACTGTTACATAGGTTTGAAAAAAAGCCACAAGTCCATTCATTAATGTTTTCCAAACTGTTCATGCAAGTACATATAAAGTTTTGTAATTATGGCTTTAAATATACAGTGATCAACCAAAACACTAACAGTTGAAGTGAATAACATTCAGTTATCTCATTACAAGAATAGGAGGAGGTATATTTGCTAGCAACTGAGAAGCTGATTTTGAAAGCAGGAAAAATGGACAAGCATTAGGGTTTAGGTGAGTTTAACAAGGACCAACTTGTGATGGATAGATTACTGGGTCAAAGGATCTTCTGAACAGCAGGTGTTGGAGGGTGTAAATAGAGGAATCTCTGAATCATCATCACTTTTACTATATTGCATCAGCAAAATCATGAAGAAGGATCAGAATGCCACTTTGGGGGGATATTTTTTTTACATTGCAGTTTCTGTAATTGATGGGAATACATACTCATGCCCAGGGTTCCAGGTTTCTTCAAATTATTTTTTATAGATTCTGATAGATCTCGAATTCTTTCAATAGATTTGGCAGGGAAATAAAGGAACTAATATTGGTGAAAATCAAGTTGTGAGCATTTTGTATTGATTACCTCTATATGGAAACCTTGGATGTTGGGGTTTGCATAAAGGATAGCCCTGTCATGTTTAATTTTTTAGCCCTGTCATTTTTTTGAGGAAGAAAGGTTCAAGAATACCCCATTTGCTTTCGCCTGCAGCTGTAGAAGTAGAAATAGATATCTCTGACTTAAGAAAAAAAATCAAGTAAGCCTTGTACGTGATTGTGTAATATTTACAAAGTGAATTTTCACTACTTTTGCTAAGTGAAATGAAAGTTCTCTTGCAAGATGACATCCCTTTGCTAGGTAAACGACCTAAACTCCCATTTTACTAACACCATAAATCTCTTGAAAATAGCACTCATGTTTGTCATGTGGCAAAATTGCATCAGGGTACTTTGTATTTCAGTCAGTAGAGTTCCAGGTATCACTGCAAAGCATACTGTGCACATACAGCCACCTCCACCAACCAAAAAGGGTTCAGCCCTCCTGTCCCTATAATAAGCCACAGATTGGCAGTTTCTTTCTTTTCCATTTCTGGCTCTTGCTCTTGATGAGGGTAAAGCAGACCTATTACCAAAGTTTTTACTGTATCCCAAAGGGTAGATAGTTACAGCAGGCTACATCACCTGATCTTACGCCTGCGCAGAAGAAGGAAGAAGATGACAGCGGGACAAAGGAGGATTCCAGGATGGCGCAGGACCTAATTGAGGCCAAGTATATAGGGGTTAAGGGTACCACAGAAGTAAAGGTAAGCATGGATTTTTATTTTTAGAACAGTTTTGCTTTAAGGAAAGCATTGAATAGGATGTATTCCCATTAAATAGCAATTATTTGAGACCACCTCTCTAAAGCATTCTAATGAATTTTATAACCCCCCCCCCTGTTAGTAGCTATCTACCCACCCCAATGAAAGTAGGGAGTTATCCAGTATAAATTATATTAATATTTCCATAAAAATATTCATTGAAACTTTATTAAAATAACCAATGTTTTTTTTTTTTTGTTTTTTTTAACACTTGAATGTTCAGTAAAACCAACAAAAACATTTTGTTTAAACATTCTGAATCATAACATTACTATACACAGAAAAAAAAAATTATGAAGAGTCTTGATGGTGGTTTTAAATTACAGTAATCAACCAAAACACTAATAATGAAATGAGAGCTGTTTCGCAGAGCTAAACCTGCTTCTTCAGGGAAACATCACAGACAAGTCAGGATTGGTTCAGATTATCTATGTCATATATTAAAAAAGGGTCTCAATCATAGGGTTTTGGTTAATATACATAGTCATAATAGTTACAAAGTAGGTCAGGTTGAAAAAAGACCATCAAGTTCAACCACTAGGTAAATTAAACATATCTCAGATATAAAACCCTATGGATATAGTTGGTCCAGAGGGGGGCAAAAAAATCCTGGTACAATTTTCTCCAACGGGAAAAAAATTCCTTCCTGATTCCATGAGGCAGTCGGATGTTCCGGAATATATCATAACTTGATACACAGTTATATTCTGTGCTTCTAAAAAAAACATCCAGCTTTTTCCTAAAGCAATCTATAGGCTCCCTCAGGAAACTACTTCCTGAGGGAGCCTATTTCACATTTTCACAGACCTTACAGTGAAGAATCCCTTTCTTATCCGGAGCTTAAACTTCTTTTCCTCCAAACGCAAAGAGTGCCCTCTTGTTCTTTGTAATGATTTCAAAGTGAATAATGGGGAAGAAAGTTCTCTATATGGACCATTTATATATTTATACAGGGTGATCATATCCCCTCTTAAAGGTCTCTTCTCAAGGCAGAATAGTATGTTCAGCTAATCTCTCCTCATAGCTGAACTCATCCATTCCTTTTATTAGTTTATTTGCCCATCTCTGTACCCTCTCTATTTCCACAATGTCCTTTTTGTGAACTGGTGCCCAAAACTGGACTGCATATGCCAGATGAGGTCTGACCAATGCTTTGTACAGGGGCAGGATTATGTCTCCATCTCTGCAGTCTATTCCTCTTTTAATACAAGAAAGTACCTTACGAGCTTTAGATATTGCAGCTTGGCATTGCATGTTGTTATTAAGTCCATGATGTAGCAGAACACCAGATCTTTTTCCATTTCTAACCTCCTAACTGTATTCTCCCTAGACAGTATGAAGCATGCATGTTGTTAGCCTGCAAGTGCATAACTTTACATTTATCTATATTAAATGTAATTTACTACTTGACCGCCCAATCAAACAGTACATCCTGGTCCGCTTGTGGATTATAGACATCCCGTATGGACTTAATTCCATTACTTAGTTTGGTGTCAACTGCAAACACAGAAATGGTACTTTTATTCCCAAAACTCTATATGATTTTTTAAAAGATGTTAACAGTTAAGGTCCCAACACTGAACCCCGGGATACACCACTAATAACCTTAGACCATCCAGAGTATGAATCATTAATCACTAATTTCTGGATGCGGTCCTTAAACCAGTTCTCTATCCATTACAGATTGGCTTTTCAAAACCTATTGACTCTATTTTGCATATTAACTACACAGTACAGTGTCAAATGCTTTAGCAAAGTCCAAGTACACTATATCAACTGCTATGTCTGTCTACCTGTTTACTTACTTCCTCAAAAAAAGAGAGTAAATTTGTTTGACAACTTAGGTCTTTCTTGAAGCCATGCTATCACCATAATATTATTTTCTAGCAGAAACTCCTCTATGTGGTTCTTTATCAATCTCTGTAGAACCTTTCCAACTATGGATGTTTAAACTAACCGGTCTGTAGTTACCTGTTAATGACTTTGCTCCCTTTTTGAGCCATTGTTAACTGTTTAAGGCAGTGACATTGCTATTATGAATTTGGATTTGAGCTCTGCCATTTTCCTTTGTGTACACAGAGCTTAAAAAAGTGTTTAGTAAATCCCATTTTGGGGTTTGCCTTACTTTCCTTTGCAATCTGTCTTTCATTTTGAATTTTTGCACTTTTTATCTCCTTTTTTTATCTTTTGTTATATTCTTTATAGTTTTCAAACGATAAAGGTGATCCTTCATTTTTATATTTTTTTAAATGCCCTTTTATTGTTCTTATGGCTTTTTTACATCAGCTGTGAGCCACATAGGTTTTCATTTTAACTTCCTAAACTTATTACCATTAGAATATATTTTTCAGTGTGCTTGTGTAGAACAGACTTGAAACATTCCCATTTCTGTTCTGTGTTCTCAGTTATCAAATAGTTATCAGATAACATTCATATAAGTTAATAGTAGGGACTTGCCCCATCAAACCTTAGAACTGAAGAAGAGGGTGTAAATCAAAATTCCTAGGAACTCCTGTTACATCAATGGCATCCGTGTTCTTAACCTCTCTGGTGTGTGGTTCGCTGTTAATTTTCAGTACCAAAAGCAGTAACCCCGAACCACACTGGTGGAAATGCCATGGAGTTTGAAAAGCTTACCTGGTAAGTGGTGCTCCCGGCATCTTCCAATGATGCCCGGCATCATTTCCTCTGGTGATGCCCAGCTCGCATCTGCGTCCCTGGCGCGTGAACGTTGGGAACGCGGAGCCAAGGGACGCTGATTCCAGCCGGGCATCTGTGTGCAACATCTGAGGCTGGGGGCAGGACTGTGCGGCTGTGAGAAAGGACCAGGCGAGAAATTTAAAATATTTAAGTATTTTCAAATAGACTTTTATTTGAAAATACTTATTATTTATAGCCTCAGGGAGGTTAGTACAGGATTGTAGATGATAGTGAGAGCACTAATTAATGCAGGTGTATCCTATTCATCAAGGTAAGTATGATTTGTGTATTCAAATAATTCAAGAACCATGGGTTAGCCTATGTATATAAACCACAGTTTGAGTTTAGAGTAAAAATTGGCCTAGTATTAAGGTTAAGAAAAATGTGTTAATATTGAGGAAATATATATACTAAAAAAAAGGGATATAGAGAATTTCCATAGGAAACGCAACAAAAGTTCGAAAAACTGAGAAGATGGTATAAAGATTTATCACTTTTCATACCTTGATATAGTGTTTCTAAATCCTAAGGGTATCAGAAGCCTGCTGATTATATGCAGTCCCAGAAAAAACCACCAAAAGCCACGTTGCAAAGGGCATCTCGGAAGTTGATATTTATAGCCTTATTAGTTGGAATAGGACCACCTATTCCCTGCCAGTGATGTTTCCCCCACTAGGCCCTTCAAACCACCCTTCCACCCCGTCAATCCGCAAATATGCAATCTGAAATACAAGAACATGCATCGCAGCCGCTGCTCAGATTGAGACTGGCTGGCAACAGTTCAATAAAAGCCCCTTGATGTGGAACCGCAGTAATAAGTAAGCGGCTGCTCAGATAACAGAGCTGTGCATTCGAGGACCTAAGTCGCTGAACTGGAGTTCATTAAAATAAATGCCTAACCTATTAGAAACGGCCCTAGGTCCTCCAACTACCTCAGATAAATAGGGTTAATGGTGGGGGGGTTTAAAGGGGAAAGCAACTGAAGGGGTGGGAATAGGTCTGAGTATTAACCTTGATCATCGTGTATCACAGAATATCAATTTTGAAAAATATGCTGTCTTACAAAATTTAATATTAAAAGCAATATTGCAACTTTTTTTTTAATATGACGCAGGTATTCTGAAACCATCTTGACTTGTCTGTGGTGTTCCCCTGAAGAAGCAGGTTAAGTCAGGTGAAACATGTTGGGACATTTAAAACATCCCCATCAAGTCTTTTTGTATTATTTTTCTGTGTATAGTAATGTTATAATTCAGACATGTTTCAAATTCAATGTTTTTGTTGGTTTTACCTGAACATTCAAGTGGTAAATAAATAAAACTATTGGTATATTTATTAAAGTTACAATTAATATTTTTATGGAAATGGTAATATAATGCAGACGACTTATGGATTCTCATTTTGAATCATCTGCCCTTATTTTGCCATTTTTACTGTTTGTACAACTTGTGTGATAATAGTGCTAGTTACAGCACAACCCTGTCCAACTGTATGTGATTCATAGGCTGCTAGTGATAGTCTCTCATCTGGTATCATGAAAGTGTTGCACCATCAGAAGCTTGACCTCTTGTGCAACATATACCCCAACATCTTTTACATCCTCCGCTTTGCTCACATGCCAGCCCTCCCTCCCTGAGTTTTTTTTTTTGTAAGGAGTAACATCCTAGCTCAAAGCCCCATAGCTGTCTAGAAACTGTATGATGCCATTGCAGCTTTTGCCATTTCAAAATGTTGGCACAGAACTCTTCAGTGACCTCATGGCCTTCACAAATTATTGCAAATAATTAGACCAATATTTTGACACAAAAGTGGTCCCAGCTCTGTACTATCCAGGTGGTTGATAGTTTGGGCATGGCATTTCATCAAGGGTTACGACTGGAGCTGTTAACACAGCTTTAAGGGGTGCAGTGTTACCAGGTGTTACAAAGACAATAGTAAACATTCTCTCTGCCATCTTTATTGCATGCTTCCTCTAAATTTTCAACCAATTATGCACAGACTCCCTCTAAGCATCCCCACAGCTATGCCTGCAGGCTGCACTTTGGCATGGTCACCTCTACCTTGTTTTGTACATCCTACACGCAATTGTGTAGTCTTATTATGGATTAGATTAATGATGTCATTTCCAGGGTACCTGACTTTTTGCACATTTTTTTTTATCAATACATGTTTGTTTTATTTTGTATGTTTCTGGAATATATCTATTTGAGCCAATTGTGCCTTCATTTGTGGTTATGTTATCACTATGTTGTTTTGTACTGCACCTCCAGCTCCACCACTTACTATTGTATATGCAAAGCTGGATAACTTGTTTAATATATTTGGTTTCTCTTTATCCCCAGTTTAAAAATCCTTTCAAGTGCAGAGGTGGAATCAGAAACAAATTTGTGGCTACTAAAGGTTCTTGTCTGTAGTGATGTGCAAGGCAAGCAGGTGAAGCAAGTTATTTGCCTGCAAGTGTGAAATTTATATTGTGGCCAGGGAGCAGTTAAAAAGCAGCATTTCAAGACATAAGCCATTGGAATGGGAAGTATAGATGGGTTTCTATTACACTGGTAAATAACTTTGCATACACTTAATCTATTATTGCTAAGCAGATGATACTGTTTGTAGTGTTTTGTCTTTCCTAGGCAAGTAAAAGGCATCTTACAGTGCAGGCTAAAACATTGACAGATATTGTGTAGATTCCAGTCAGTGATTCCTTACACCCACTTGTTTCATGTGAGCTGATGCTCTGCTTGCTCTAGTTCAAGACTCATCCCAGTAATTGCCCAATAAACAAGTACTAAACAATAGAACCTCTATTTGCGCCTGTTCTCTAAGTGATTCTCACTTGTTGTACAACTCACATGATCATGATGTCATGAAGACAGGCTCAGATCTGGGAAATCACAGAGCCTTTTTACATTGTTTTTGTCTGTAGTTCAAATGTGGGCAAATGTAAAAGAAGCAGCATCCGCTAAACATACTGTAATAGACTTATTCCACAACACCAGTCTTTTGTCTACTAATTTCTTCTCAGAAGACCTATTTCTGATGTGACATTTTAGTCAGATTGTTTTTAGGTATATTTAAACATTTTTAGCCACTATATTTAAGCTGTTTAGAACAGTCCATAATAATGATTCATATAGCAGTCTTTGTGTTTTGGAGCAGTCCCAGTAAAATATAAGCCTTTTATTGCATTTCCTATTTAAACATAATCAATTTAGGTATTTAATCACACATGGATTCTATCTCAATCTGGCCAATTTTTTTATATGTAATTTGCTTAGATATGAAACGTAACATGATGGAATGGTCCTCCTACCAGTCCAGTCCACTAACAATAAGTATGGGTGGACAGCAATGCTCTCAATTCTCCAAACTCCAGTAGTGAGATTTTTAAGTTAGAGGTTTTAAATAAAAAAAATTGAAATATGTATTGGCTGTGGGGGGAAAAATGTTAAGGTGAGAATTTAGGTTCAAGAGTATAAAATGATAAAAAAGTGATAAAGCCATCTTCCCAAAACCATCTTCCCAAGAGATGTAAAAAAAGTGGGAAGAACAAAAATTGTAATTTTTACGCTCGCATTCATGAAATCCCTATTGTCTGCATACTGAAACAAAAGCTTTTGGGGTTAAGGGAGCTGGGGTACAGGTGGAGGTAGGCCTGCCATTCTGTTGAAGTCAGTGCTATCTGGGGGCTATGGAGTAATATAGAACAACCTAGTAAGACAGAGGCAGAGAAACGGGAGGCTTTCTTTCTCCTTCAAGTCTTTATCCTTGGGATACAAGATAAGAAAGCGGAGTAGAGTGTCTATGCCATTGATGTGCTATTCCTTTCAAGCCCCCAGACATTTTTCATGAGTAGTAGCAATAACCAGAGGACATAGTTGTGCTGCAGGAATAACACTGAACATTGCTTGGTGGCCACCCTAATGGATTCATGCTATACAGCCCAAATGCAAAAAGTCCTTCCAGCAGAGGAGAGGGGAAACGATCATACAGCACTGTAAAAAATACTTTTAAAGTATCAAGGTGTGGTGGAGCTTATGTTACAAGCACATACTCTGCCATCTACCTGGAGCTGCTGTCAGGCCACCTCTGTACACGCCAGATTCTTGTCCAAGACCATTTGTATTGGGTGAAAATCATCTGATGTGTACACAGCCCAATGTGTTAGGAAAACCTCTCTAAGGCTTTCTGCATAATTAGTTGTTAAGAAGACCCCTCTAAAGACCTTACGCCTTTTATGAGAGTTAACTTTTTAGGAAAACTTTAAAGGCTTAGAAGGCCTTTGGGGTCTTCCTAAATTTTGGTCTCCTATGAGACCTAACTACCAAGAACTTCTATCTCTACTTTAAGGCTTTCCTAATTTTTGTTGGGGAAGACCTGACCTTGAGCTTTTCACCATGAGGCTTGTTGGTGGAGTTGGCCAAATGTAGTACTATAGGGTAAATTAAAAAGGTATACATAAAGGGTGAAGTTCTAATTTTTGATAACCAAGAAAGGAATACTAATGTAAGGTCCCCTTAAATATCCCTAAAACATACTGAATACTAGAGGAAGTTAGCTAATATTGCTTAGTTAAATAATGTATAATGCCTTGGTTCTGTGTGAATATACAGTTAGGTCCATAAATATTTGGACAGAGACAACTTTTTTTCGAATTTTGGTTCTTTACATTACCACAATTAATTTTAAATGAAACAACTCAGATGCAGTTAACTGCAGACTTTCAGTTTTATTACAGTGGGTTGAACAAAAAGATTGCATAAAAAATAAAAAGCTGAAAATAAAATGTTCATTTCTAATACTTTGTTGAAAACCCTTTTCTGGCAATGACAGCCTGTAGTCTTGAACTCATGGAGATCACCAGATGCTGGATTTCCTCCTTTTTATTGCTCTGCCAGGCCTTTACTGCAACGGCTTTCAGTTGCTGTTTGTTTGTGGGTCTTTCTGTCTGACGTTTAGTCTTCAACAAGTGAAATGCATGCTCAATTGGGGTCAGGTGACTGACTTGGCTATCTAAGAATATTCCACTTCTTTGCTTTAATAAACTCCTGGGTTGCTTTGGCTGTATGTTTTGGGTCATTGACCATCTTTATTATGAAACGCCTCCCAATCAATCTGACTGCATTTAGCTGGATTGGAGCAGATAGTATGTCTCTGAACAACTTAGAGTTCATTCTGCTGCTTCTGTCCTGCGTCGCATCATCAATAAACACTAGTGTCCCAGTGTCACTGACAGCCATGCACGCCCAAGCCATCACACTGCCTCCGCCATTTTTTACAGATGATGTGGTATGTTTTGGATCATGAGCTGTTCCATGCCTTCTCCATACTTTTTTTCTTGCCATCGTTCTGGTAAAGGTTGATCTTGGTTTCATCTGTCCAAAGAATGTTTTTCCAGAACTGTGCTGGTTTTTTTAGATGTTTTTGAGCAAAGTCCAATCTAGCCTTTCTATTCTTATGAGGCTTATGAGTGACTTGCACCTTGCAGTGCACCCTCTGTATTTACTTTCATGCAGTCTTCTCTTTATGGCAGACTTGGATATCGATACGCCTACTTCCTGGAGAGTGTTGTTCACTTGATTAGCTGTTGTGAAGGGGTTTCTTTTCACCATGGAAATGATTCTGCGATCATCCACCGCTGTTGTCTTCCGTGGACGTCCAGGTCTTTTGGCATTGCTGAGTTCACCAGTGCTTTGTTTTTTTCTCATGATGTACAAAACTGTAGATTTTGCCACTCCTAATATTGTAGCGATTTCTTGGATGGCTTTTTGCAGTTTAAGCTTGTTTCACCTGCATGCAGAGCTCCTTTGACCGCATGTTGTCTGTTCACAGAAAAATTATGTCCAATATACCAATTATGTCATTTTTTTTATTGCTTGAGTTTGAATCGCAAAGAATGACAATTCTCTTTTGTTTTTTTTAAGAATTTTGTATTTTCTTTATTGAGGTATTTTAGTTTATATTTATTCCTAAAGTATAATATTTATTGATATTATGCTTGGTGTTCAGATAGACATCATTAAAATCTACTCACGTGTAGCACCAAGGTATGAATCAGTTTATCTAGTAATTGAGGTGTAGCTGCTGTGTAACACACAGAAGTATGCATGGAATTCAAATCTAGTCTATAACATATATTTTTAAATTTTGCTTCCTGCCATTATAACAAAATGAAATCTAAAAAGAGAAAGCATACCAGACAATAGCATTCTTTCCTTTCCACCTAGGTAATTATATATAGGTGCTGATCTTTATGAAGATCTTACATGTCTTGGCAAGCCTTTTTCTTTAATTACATTTTTTTGCATGCAGATAATTAAAAGCAGTGCTTACAAAACATACAAAATTATTTTGGTTCAGATTCCAATTGAAATATGTATCGTTTACATTTCCCAATCTTTCTCACACCCTTTCTCTGTATAAAAGTGTGCTTGTGGCAGTATTTGCATACTTTATCATGACTACATTATTTTAAAAGGAGTAGTTAAAAACAAGCCAACAAAAAAAAGAAGCTGTTTGTGTTTCAAGGAAATGCAGCACACGTACATAATGTGTTCTGCTTGCATTTGAGTTCAGCTTAGGATCATATTAGGGTAATTCAGAGCTCAATCACATATGCATTGGACTTGCAGTTGACCTCATTTGATGTACTTCTAAACAGCATCAACAATCTAAGCATTTTGCATATTTATTAGCTTGTTTGGGAAGTATGCCATACTTTATGCAAAGAAAAGCCTACTGACTGACCTCTTGATGATATCAATTTCTGTTTATTGCCCTATAATAATGTTTAAGCAAAATTTGTTTAAGCATCAATCTCCCTAATACAGGGGTCTGCAACCTGCGGCTCCGGAGCCGCATGCGGCTCTTTAGCCTCCTTGTTGTGGCTCCCTTCGGCTGCCGCGGGGAGATCTCTGATGGGGGATCCCCTTC
>NC_092860.1:66359726-66361048 GCF_032062135.1 Pyxicephalus adspersus
AAAATATTAAAACTTTTAAAAGTTTATAAACTGTGTTATGTTTTGCGGCTCCAGACTATTTTTCTTTAGTGGAAGAGGAGGCAAAACGGCTCTTTTGATAGTAAAGGTTGCTGACCCCTGCCCTAATACATACTATTCAGAAACTCATCAATCTTATCTCTACTATCACCTAAATATATACCCATTGATTTCACCTTCATATGTTCATACCAATTACCAAAGAATGCAAACTATAACAAAATTTCCACCTTTTTACAATTACCACATTCCTTAGACCAAATCCCCTATCTGTGGTAATTGGAATAAGGTGGACATTTTGATATCCTTTTAGATATCTATCTTACATTGATTTTTTTTTACTTTCCCTTTTCTAGTTCAATAAGGTTGCTTATACGTTCTTATTTTAATTACATATTTCAAATAAATATGTGTATGACTGAACTTCTAGAACTTACAGAACTTATGTAAACTTTGAACTTTGGGAAAAAAACTTTTGGAATAAAATAAATAAATACTATATACCCCGCCCGGCTGATTTGAATACCCCGCCCAGCTCTCGTCCTCGGATGCACAGATCTCAGGCTGCTCTGTGTCATCCGTTCAGAGGATTGCACACAGCTCAGCCTTCATGTGAAGGAGACACAGACAGCCCCGCCCCCATCTCACAGCACGAGCTCTGCCTGTGAAGTGTATCCATCTCTAGCTCTGCATGTCATTCTGCATCCTCACAGCTCTGTGTACAAACCTCCATATCTCCTAAACTGTATGTCACAATGACCTGTAATTTTCAGGGTGTACAGGGGACCCTCATAGATACTAGTTATTACAATTTCAGCCCCCCAGCTTTAAAGAATTTCAAAATATGGAGGTCACAAATGTAAAAAGTTATGAAAATTGAACTTTGGGGTTGGTGTTTCAGAGGAAAGTGGAACTAGGAGTCCTAAATTGAAAGTGCAAATTGGGGCCCCGGAGCCACTAACATAGCAAGGAGCATTGGGGTAGGGCCCCTAAATATACATATATATACACCAATTTCTCTGGGGGTAGGGGGTACAAAACTGAAAATATAGGTGCAAGTGGCGGGCACATTCTCCCCTTACAATCTCATTATTACAGCATCATTAGAACATAAAACACTCTGCCCATTAAAATGGGCTTCCCTGCCCTGTTACACATTCCTGTCCACTTATCTAACATTCTGAACTTCAGTTGGGTAATGGGGAGGTGTAAGAAACCAAAAATATAGGTACAAGTGGGGAACATCTGTGACTAACATCCCCTAAAACTTCATCACTATGGCATCATTAGGAAATGAACTCTGC
>NC_092860.1:66362974-66407613 GCF_032062135.1 Pyxicephalus adspersus
TATATATATATTCAACATGGGAATCACAATAAAGCGAAACGCATTTGGCTTTGAGACTAAAGAGATCCCTTTAAAGTCCTTCAAGCATTTTTTCTGTGTCAGAACCATGAACTGTGACTACTGAGAATACAGGAACTTTGTGTCTAGTTTAATGTCCTATATAAAAAAAGCTCTTACTAAACAATGGGGCATAGACTATACTAACTAAGCTTGATAAATGTTCATCATTATATAAGCCTTTATGGTAAAAAGACCCATCATTTTTAAATTTTGACAATATGTAGGCAACATACAAGCAATCATTTCAAAAAAAGAAGTATATTTGTGAAACTGACAGTATCGGAGCAACAAACATTCATGATCGAAGCTTATGACAATACACCATCAACAAATGAACGATCATGACTGTAAATGCCATGGACAATAATAGTGACAGTAGTGAAAATATTGAAAAAAGTGGCCAATAATAGAACCCAGTCTGCATTTGCCTTCAAATACCTTTACTCTAGACCCATACTAATTTGATAAAGATGCTCCAGTGCTTCTTGGCGCCACTCACAGGATAAAAATATTCAGAGGAAGAAACACACCTCCCCCTCAGTGCTGATTTTACCCTCAGAACCTGTCAGAACTGCAGGCAACATTGGAAGGCCCATCAGCTAGACTAGTTAGCTGACGTCTTTTGGCAAGATTAGGCGAGGTCCTAACTATGGTAATTTGCTTTATATTTTTCTAGGTTAGTGACTTGAAAAACATTGAAGCTGCCTGGAAATCAGAATTTATCAATGCGTGCCCATTTCATTTACCTTACATTTATTTGAAAGGTACAGTTGCCTTTATCAAATTCATTGGTATTGTCTCTACATCTTTAGTCCCCAGCAGTATCTCTTTGCTTTATCTTCCTTTTAGCTTGCTCCTTGTCAGCATGTTTGTATGTAGCACACAGCTAACTTACTGCGATACTACCTGTCCATAACCTGCCTCACATATTTGTACACCATTAATTCATTTTGTAGGAAATTTTTATAGCCTAAGCCATAAAATTGTTAAACAAGTATTACCTCTCCTGTCTTCACTTCTTGCTTATCGTCCACTTACCTAACATCCAAGAGATCTCGGGGCAACTAGTACTTACTAGGCATTTTGACATCCCATTAAGGTTCATATAAAACAGTACTTCAGAGAGCCTTGTTATCAACACAATTGTTAGAATTTTTAACAGTTTAACTTCCAACTTGCCAAATTTAAAACAGCGGTGACAGGAACACGAAGACATACCCTTTCCCTTTTATTATTTTTGAATTTTTTGTTTTTATACCTTTTTCCTTTATACATTATTTATCACACAAAAATAAGTCCATGCCAATTGGTGGGTGTGCTCAAATTGTGCAAGGGGCAGGGACAGAGGAATAAGAGGTCAAGAGTGGGTCAAACCCTGGTCAGTGTACAACCAAAAATACTTACCCAGCAACCACCCCACCCTTCCTGTGCAGAACTCTCTCCCTCACCCCAATTATTCCCAAGGCTGGATTATGTCATCAAGGCTCAGGATGTGCCTAGGGGAGTCCTCCTGCAGTGTTACTGTATCAGAGGTCTGACGCCAAAAGAAAGCATTGTTCAGTGGGAGTGGTAATAAAATGAGATGTGGGCCAAAAGCCCAGCTCTAGCAACGCTCATGAATATAGCATGTATGATGCAAGTAAGGGCACAGTTTTATAAGTGGTCCCACTTATAAAAGGCATGTATAAAGTGTTTTGATACTTTCAAGATGTTACAGACACTATATAAAGAAGACCTATTTTAGACTGTTCAGTCGATTTTTGATATGTTTATATTATGTTTATAGAACAAAGGTTGTAACGTATTTTAGATGTTTTTCACATGATTGGATAATTTTAGGTGAATATTCTCAACATTTTCTTAGTAACACAGTCTTATTGTACTGTACATGAAAATAGAATTCCTTCAGCATTAAATAATGCCAGCCCTAGCCTGTGGAAAATTACCTATAAGGTATAGCTGAACAATGGATAATTAGTTTTGCTTCTGACTCTGAAATTAGAGGCCACATGCACATTCTCAAAAATAACTGTACAGATTTTCTGTCTGATTTGCCAACAACCTGAGCCATCACCTGCAGACATCTGATGAGATTCTGATGATACAGTCTTTTCCTGATGTTGAGAATAAACTGATAAGTGTATTTATCTGGTGAAAAACTCATACATATAGGCCTTAAACATAGCCCATTTCCCAACCCTAAGAATAATCAAGATGAACCAATAAAATTAGAAAGTGCATAATACACCCTCTAGTCCCTGTGATCAAAGAGACGGTCCTGAGGGATCCCTCTGCTCTGATGAAGAGATGTCAGCTGCGTGCACCTGGCTCTGATTTCCGGAGTCCTGTCCTCCATACCTTATATGGAGGACACCTCCGGGACTCTCTCTCTTGCCATTCGTAAACAACACAGCGTGGTCATACAGACCGGGCTGCTGTCTTTCTCTGCGGTCTCTCCGGAAAAGGATTTCTACTCGGGTAATACCCACAAAGATTTTTACTCCCTAAAAAGGAACTTTATGGCATATATATTTGTCTATACATAATATTATTACACACTATATAATTTTACCTATTTATAACAGGTCACCCTCCATGAGACCCTCTGAATGTTTTTTATATTTAGGTTTGAAAAAAAAAACCCTGTTTGCATACAGGACTTTTCAAATACTTATCTGGCTTTGGTCCAAAATCACACTTGTACTTCTTACCAAGTATTATGTAAGTGAATACTTTGTTTTCCTTTCCTTGTTTTTCCTTTATATTACTATACTTTTTAACACTAAAACTACAAGGTGAACCCTTAAATCACTACATGAGCAACTTATATTGGTATGATCTGTATGTAATTCACTATACCACAATAAGATAACCATTAGAGATTTCTTTAAGGTCCCAATAAATAATTAGTAATAAGATATGATTATTATGAAGACGTATCAATTAACCCTATACTGGGTTGTTATGTATTATCATTAGCTACCTTATTTATATAGATTGCAATTTCTGGGTAATACCTGTCACATGGACTATGGTTGTTTAGTTATATATACACCTATATTGGAATTACTAGTTACCAATACTTTATTTGTTTATGATTTTTACTCTTTGATATATTACCTATATAATACTTGATTGTATTTGCCAATACTACCATTACCAGTACCTACTAAATGCATTTATTTGTTATATATATTAGATGCGGCAAATGAACTTTTGTACGCTATTGTCATATGTATAATACTCCTGAAGAAGCCCAGACGGGACGAAACGCTTCGGGTATAAGACCTACGTATACGACATAAGTACTAAGGATTTGTGTGATTAGATGTTGAATGTCTAGTGCCCCTTTAGGGCCAAGTTGGTATTGACCAAGACCCAAGTCATAGGTCATTTTAAATTGTTTGAATTTTTTGAATTATGTTATAATCTATATTGTCACCAAAAATACAATTAAAATTATTTGCCTAAAAAACCCTACTTTCTATTTTATTGGTTAATTTTTCCTGATGTTGGCAAAATTTAAAACAAGCTGATTTCTTCCTCCAGTCGCTTACTAGCCTTGTACACCTTTGAGGTGCTACCTTTTGTTTTTGTTTTCCAGGCGGGTAGCAAGGCCTGCTGATATCTTGGAGGGTTTGGCATTTCAGACAACTCTTTCAGCTACAGGCAGTCCCCAGTTCCCTGTTGTACCAATGTTTTATGATCTGTTTTTGAATGCCCTGAAGGTGAATGACTTTCCACTTTCTTCGATGGGTGCAAATAAAAATAAATTTTTGGAGTCTATTAAGGCTTACCTATATGTTTATTATCATTCTTTGAGTACTGTTTTGTTGGAAAACTGAAAATGTAACTGACACACCTGTCATGACCACAACATGTAATATTCTGCTCCTTTTATAGACATTTCTTCAGGTTTGTAAGAAGATTAATGGCAAATAATGTCAACCTCTAACAACATTGCGCAAGCTCGGAAGCTGGTGGAACAGCTCCGCATCGAGGCTGGTTTTGAGAGAATAAAGGTACTATATTACCTATCTAACATTTCCTTTGTTACATGTCTTTAGTTTATTTTTTTTTTTTTATTTTAATCACAATCCTGCATTAGGGTGGGGTGGTTTCATGAGAGCTTTTTTTTTTTCTTGCCCTCACAAGCACAATGTCTAAATAATGTAGATGAATGTAAAGTTGGACTTTATGGTAAGGTTTGATATCAACAGTTCTTTGCAGCTCTGTCATCCAGCACTGATCAATTTAAATCCTTTTAGATGAGCCTGGCAGTCTGTACAGGAGTTGGTGAACAGTGAAAATATAACCCGCAAAATACAGTGCAATTTAAAAAAAAAATGTAAAATTTTGTGGCCTGAAAATCTTTGCTAACTCATGATGGCAAGCTCCTTCTTGCTGCTTATCTTTGAGAGATGGTTTATTATGTACTTTAAACTGTGAGGTTCCAGTGACACATCTTTTTGCACAGAAGCAGAATACAGTTGTTGAAAATTTGGAAATGTGTTAATTTATGAGCAGAGACTGTAACATACATTCCTTTTATGCAAGATTGCTTCTTTTTGCCACCCCCATATATTTTAAGAGAATAAAGGAAAAGATTTGTACTTTTTACAGTGGCTTCAGAAAGTATTCAGGCACCCTTTTTTATCTTCAGCCTGATGCTACATTACTTTTAGAAAATTTAGTAAATTTCTTAAAAAGAAAAAACTGAAATATCGTATTTACATTAGTTTTCATAACTTTTGCTGCAACACTTGAAATATAGCTTAGGTGCTTCCTATTTCTCTTGATCACTGCCGAGATGTTTCTGCATCTGATTGGAGTCCACGTGTGGTGAATTAGATTGATTGGACAAGATTTGGAAAGGCACACACCTCTCTATAGTCAGCCGCATAGATGACAATGCATATCATAGCAAAAACCAAGGCATGAGAAGAAACGATTGTTGCAGAGCACAAATCTGGGGAAGGCTCCTAAAAAAAAATCTGCTGCACTGGTTCTCATGGGCACAGTGGCCTGCATAATTCTCCAAATATAAGACGTTTAGTGCAACCAGGACTATAGTGAGATAGGTGACCAAAAATCCAATGGTTTCACTGTGATCAGGTAGGTAAGGAGTGTTATTGCACAATGGACATTGCCTGTCCCTTTCTGTAATAACTACCTGACTTAATTGCTAAAGTTTAGGTTGGGATTCTAGTTCACATAAAGAATCTCTTTAATATAGGACAACTTTGAGTATTTGACAAGATGAACACATATTTAAAAAAAGGAAAATTCCTTTATTTTATAATGCTTATGGTATATTTAACAAACCAAAAAGGGATAAAAAGAAGAAATGGATGGTTGGGGTTTAAAGTAATACCCTTTAATGGCTTACATATTAAAATGCAAGGTTTTGTGATGGTTTCGATCTCATCACTTTCTAACAACTGTTAACCTTCTACATTAAGCAGTGGCTAACCATGTACAATTGTTAGATTTTAAATGTATTTGTAAAAAAATGATGTATTCTCTGAAAAACAGAGATACAAACACAAAGTCTGACATAACTGGCTGTCTCCTGAAAACATAACTGCATGACTATGCCTGACCTCAATTTTTTGGTGTTGATCTATGACCAAATTTTAGGTATCTAAAGCAGCATCAGACCTCATGAACTACTGTGAGCAGCATGCTAAAAATGACCCGTTGCTGGTTGGAGTGCCAACTTCAGAAAATCCATTCAAGGACAAAAAGCCATGCTCGATTCTGTAAGCAGTCTTTTGAAAATATGACAACAGTTTCTTCATCAGCTCATGGAGTCTAAAGGGAAAAGGCTGGATCAATTTCAAAAATTTGATCATCTTCTGCAACTTGAGAAAGAATATTAAAGAAAAAAGCCTATTATATGAGAGCAAATTAGATGGTAAATATACTAACATATTTGAATGACTAAAGCAGTAGTTTTTAATTTTTAGTGTTTCAGGAGAGAAATCTTTGTGCCATTAGGATTTCAGTGAGGATTTGCTGAAGATTACCTGAAGGTTCTGTGCTGTACAGCTGTAGGTAGAATTTTAGAATGATTGGACTAATGTAGACTTTATTTACAAACACGTAACTTTTTTTTTTTTTTTTTTGTATTGCTTTTAAAACTTAATGGAATTGATTTATATTGGTTTCTGTGATATATGCCTTATGATATATATGTGATTGTTTTTTGTGTTTATTTTATACTGTTTGCTGTCAAGGATTTCAGCAGACAATGTGCCATAATGTTTTGGTTTTTTTTCATATTGATATATGCCCATGGAATTTGTTTCGTGAGAATGTAAAAATGCAAAGCCTTTTTCCTGTACTCTTTTTATCATCTGACATTTCATACATTTCCACAGTTTTGGAATTATGTATTAACCCTACCAGTTTTTGATTGTAACATTCTTAAATCCAGTCTTATTTTGAACAAAGTGAAATATATAGTTAAAGATAGTCTTTTACAGGGGACTAAAGCTCTACATTAAGAAATTAGTACTCTTGTTTTTCTCAACAATACACATGAATACTAGCAGACAACTGACACTTTTTGCCCGGCTAGAAATTTTACTGTCTACCTCCTTTAACCTTCCCAGTGCCAGTTGTAACTTACATAAAAAAAATACGTAGCTGCCATTCTATGTGTTTTAGAATTTTTGGGAACTGTGTTTGCATTATGTGGTACATCAAGCTTTGCGGTTGAAAGTAATACTTGAAAATAAATTGTTGAGTTGACCTTTACTATACTTCTTTCAATACTTTTTTTCTTGAACATCTACACCCATAATATTTCCATTTATGGTTTAATGTTAGAGAAGGGTACATATAATGTAATTTAGCATGTATATGGCTAGGTGGGATTTTGAGTATTCATGTCCATATAATATGTAAAACTTTCTGGGTCCTTTATTTTTCATAGTGGTCTAAATACTTTTCCATATGATCATCATGTTTAGTGTCATCAGAACTATGGCACTATATACAGTAGCTGCCTATTGAACTTGTATTGCTTATTTAGGTATCGTGAGCTGAAGCCTTTTTTTTTAACAAGAGTGAAAAGTAATATTTGTTTTTAAACCAATTCTTCAAAAAATTCAAAACAACTCAAAAACTCATAACACTAAAAAAAAAATAATGTAACTAAACTAGCGAGAACTGCTGTGCCTATTTGAAATTTATAATATTATTGAGACATGTAATGTAGAATAATATCAGTTTCCTATGTATAAATCCCAGGATACCACAGTTAAGAAAACAAAAAAAAAGTTTTTTTATCCCTAAACATCTTTATGGGGTATGTTTTCGGTTTTAAAAGAAAAGTCCCCAGATTATGAGTTTTAAATTGCAGAGAATTACTTTTTAATTACTTTCATTGTCGTTTTTTGTTTCTTTACCGAATCTGTTGTTATGTTAATTTGCAAAATGTAGGTGTGGTATTTTAAACTGTACTTTAAAAAAATTCAAGTATGCTTTGGCTGTTTTATTTACACTTTCTATTTTAAGTGTTTTAATGTGCTTTAAGCAAAAATATTTACATTTTTTTTTGTATGCACCATATTTTCTCACATCCGTGTTATTGTCTGTATACCTTATTATCAAAAATTTGTATTTGCATTTTGTTAGCTTCATGTGCCAAATAATTTTGCACTGTACACTTTTTGTGTCGTAATTGTTGAAATATTTACTTAAATAAAAATAACTACACTTTTAAAAAGACGTGAAGTGTGTCATGTTTGCTAAAAGTTTGCTGGTAGGTAAAGCCAAATAGTTTTTGTTTTTCCTTTTCTTTGCTTCCTTTACCTAACATACCTAAATATAAAGCAGAGTCCACTAACTTGATGTTTTACCTCTACAAATACTATAAACAATAAGGTGTTACATGCCCCAAAGAAAAAACTAGGCAATAAATAAACACAACAAAATGGGCTATGGCAGCCGAGGTAATATATTGAGCCTATACACGGAATGGTCTGGAGCGTGGAACTGGGGAATCTCACTTGTTGAATGGATCATCTTTGCCACTGGAGTTCACTAATTTTAGTTTTACCATGTGGTGAGCTTCAGTGACCAATACAGCAGGGGCCACTGCAAATGCGCATTAGAAAACACTGTCTATTCTTGTGTTTTTGGTATAGCTCTAAAAGATTTGAAATACTATGCAAATTAAAATAACCCTGCACAGATTCTAAATTTAGTTTAGTATCTTGTGAAGTTATTACACATTTCACCAGCTGAGCTGGAGTTTGATCTAGCTTCCTAAAATTAAGCAGCTGTTGACCATCTTTCAATGTTTATGTGCAACTGCCTATCCTGAAAAGGGTAGGGCTGTATCGGGTTCAATGTAATGCAGCATTGCTGCTTGTGTGTTTTACCAGGCCTCTAAACCTGGAAATTTAATGCAGCAGTTGTAGTAATTGTAGCTGGTCAGATGGGTTTAGTCAGCAAGCTGGTACTGAAGACTTACCCATACATTGCTGCTGTTTTCTCTTAGAGTGTTACTGTAACACTTTTTTTTTTAAATTCCAAGCCAACAAGAACTAGCATCCTTACCTCTTACCTTATCCTTGCTGATAAGCATGGCCTGAACCAACAAACTGAAAAAAAAACATAAATTTGGTTGAATTTTCTACTACTATTAAAAGATTGTTTGGAATTTTTTCCCGGTATCTGAAATCTGGGTCATC
Organism: Pyxicephalus adspersus; assembly: GCF_032062135.1. Taxonomy (NCBI): domain Eukaryota; kingdom Metazoa; phylum Chordata; class Amphibia; order Anura; family Pyxicephalidae; genus Pyxicephalus; species Pyxicephalus adspersus. The sequence continues at coordinate 66,371,740 of NC_092860.1, forward strand.
TAACATTTTCCAGAATATTGGGTCTTGGAGGCATTCATTCCAAAGCTTGATTTTCACTAACTAAAGAGCTGCATCTTGCAAAAAAAAACATTCTTTTACTTCTTCATCTCCATCTTGAAGTGTTTCAGTGAACAGAATATATTGACAAATAACACAAATTGGACTACAAACATTTACACCTGACTGCTTTTAAATTACAACATACTAGAGACCATGCTTTGTCTGTTTTCTGCAATGACTGAGTCGTAGTCGTATCAGAGAGAGTTTGATTTATACCTTTTGGCATTTTTTCAGGGATAATAACTTGTAAAACTTGCAAATACAATGCAGTCTGGCAACATTAATACAATGGTTCCCGTTTTTCAGTAACTGTTTTATTACATGTTGATCTAGGCCAGCATTTCTCAACCTTTTTAACATAGGGCAATCCCTTGAAATAACTTTCAGGGATCCCCTATTATATTTACTGTATCTTCAACTCACAGTACATTAGTGTGAAGGTCCGTAGGAAGAATGCCTCCTACATTGCTGGCGGGTGGGAAAAATGCAAATCCAACACATAGCCAAAAATAATTTAAGCCATACAGTTTATATCAAGGCTGTGAGCACTACTGATTTATTAGTTTACCCCAACTGTCATGTTTGCTTCACAGCTTGGCCTGCATCTAATTGTGGAGAACTATATAAACAAAGGAATGAAAGATTAAGTAATTCATGAATTTAGGAATAATATTACAGGTATTATTCACAGTCACTAGCATGTATAATACAAGATACAATATTTATAGCCTCTAGTGGGCCTTAAAGGCAAGATTTTGAAACTTGGACGTCTAAGCTGGAAGTAGGTATATGCAAATTGATAACCATACTTTCCAGAGCTTTAGAATGTCAGAAAAAAAGGTAAGTGCAGGTACCTCTTGTGTCTGTGCCAGCCATGCAGTTATTATGTTGGCTTTACCTTGATAAATGTTTATTTACAGGGGATGGATTAGGGAGTTGATACTTCTTCTGTAAAGTAGATTGATTGAAGATAAAAACAGCCTAATGGAAAAAGATAATGTTGATTACAAATACTCTAATTTCTACTGGTATGTTACCAATCAGCCGGGAAATGCTTATTTCATGTATTGCTGTTATTACTGTCATTAAGTAACTTCCCAAATTTGCCTCCACCTTTTTAGTTATGTGAGGAATGCAGTGTGTGATGATTGATGTTTGTCATTATGTTAAACCAATTGCTTAATAATTGTGTGGATCACCTGTAGGAGAAAATACTAATGTGTGCCAATTCAAGTTACATTGGGAATTGTTGTGAAGTTGACACATTCTGGAAATACTGGTTTGCGATGTATGCCTTTCCCAAGTGAGTTATCTTATAAGCATTAGATATATTTAAATAAATGGGCCTTTTTTTTTGGTTGTTTTTGTCTTATTAGCTTCTCTATTAATCTGCCTTATGCTGTAACCAGGGCAATGTACTTAGGGTGTTTGCTAATTACTAATAAGGCAATTTTTTATCACTGCTCTTTGAGTATGTGTTTGAAAGTTAAAATTGCTTCCTGCATTACTGATGGTTTTCCTTGCTGTGGTATAGCCATATATATCCTTAGGGTAAGTGGCGCTATTCCCTAGAAGAGCAAAGTTTTTTGGAATGCTATTTTACGAAAATGTCAGGGATCAATGTCTTTATTGGCTGCCTCCAATTTCTGGGTCTAATATATCTTGCAATCAATGCAGTGAAGGGACTGACCATGTAGGTAAGGTATTGAAACACGTCATCAGTTTTTAGTCTGGACCTGCTTGTAACGCATTTTTAGCATGGAAGACCTGAAAAACCATGTGATCCAAGCCTTACAGCAAATTAGCAAAAAATCTCAAGTCATTATGATTTCAGTATAGCGTTTTTTGCACATACATAGAAAGCTTTGTAGGCATAGTGTAACTTGATGCAAGTTTACAGAAAAGGGTTACCTTCGCTTACCTAACTTCTAGTTAGCCCAAAATACATTTTTCTGCTTTAGGTGGTCTCTGGTGGACAAACACTGATTTTTTAATTTCATTTGGACTATAGTGGCTACATATGCCGATCAGCTGAAACCATTAGGTGAATTAAAAAATACAGGTTATCACGATACAATGGTAAGTGGGAAAAAAGGTTGACTATTTTAGGCAGCAAGTAAACCGCGGTTAGTAGCTTATAAAATTTGCTCAATGAATGGCAAATGGTGAGCTGGCAGACTCATGGGCATTGAAGTGTGTGTGTGTGTGGTGACTAACCAATCAAGTCTGACCCCATAGAAGTGCTACTGTAGCACAAATTGCTTTTATGGCCAGTTTTACATTTTTCAGCAAAGTGTCAGAACGGAAACAAATCACAGCTTTTTGCAAATGAGACTGCATAACCATAGACAAAATACAGAGCCCCTGTCCACTGCCATAATTGCAGTGGGCACAAATAATACAGTAGGCACATGATGAGCATTACAGCTAGACCCTGGAGACAGGTGTATTTTAAGTTGTGGATGATCAGCTTACGAGCATCATCAAAATGTATCAAATATAATGGTTTCCAGAGTTTTTAGGGTAGGTGGTTAGGATAAATCATGTATACTTAGCCTCAATTCTAATATATATTGGTACCCATGTATTTCAGTAACTGAGGGGGTTGGCAAATGCAGACCTTTATGGAAACCAAAATGTTTGTTTAAAAAATAGCTCCAGGCAACTATAACACCCTTTACCAAAGTGCTTATCAAACTGTCTATAATGTTATCTTCCTGCAACCCCCAACTTAGCACACTAAAAAGTTTATGCACCTTTCGCCACACTATGCTGTCTAAATGGATTTAATAATAATATTACACATTAATTATATAGCACTGACATATTACGCAGCGCTGTAAAAAGTCCATAGTCATGTCACTAGCTGGCCCTCAAGGGAGCTCAGAATCTAATGTCCCTACCATAGTCATATGTCATTAATACAGTCTAAGGTCAGTTTTTTTTGGGGGGTGAGCAAATTACCTAATTGCATGTTTTTGGAATGCAATTGAAACCCACGCAAACATGGGGAGAACCTGAAAACTCCATGCAGATAGTGTCCTGGCTGAGATTTGAACCTATGACCTAGGGCTGGAAAGGTCAGAATGCCAACCTATTGCTAATTGATTTAGTAGTTATTAGGGATTTACCTATAACCCCAATCTCTCAATAAATTCTTTAAGAAAATATATACACCCTACAAATACACAAGTGTATACATAATGAGGTGAAGTGGGGATGCTTTCAAAAAAGAATTTACTGATCAGACCATTAGTTCTAAGAAATCCTCAATTTCGTGCATGGTACCTGTCAGGATTACCTCCACTCATTTTCCTGTTGGCTGCAGATAGTCAGCCTTGTACTGCTGTCGAGGCCTTCAGCTAATAACCTGCCATTTGAAATTTGACTCATCAGACTAGAGCACTTGCAGCCATTTTTCTGCAAACCATTTCTAGTTTTCAGCCACACTATTGTCTGTCTCTGTATGTGACGGAGCTTGTTGACGCAGTAAGACCATCTTGTAGTGCTTAGTTTTGCCATCTGCTTTCAACAAACTCAACTCGTTAGTAGAGTGGCTTTTCCTCCCCAAGTTTTATATTTTTGTTTGTTTAATTTTTATTCAACAGATGAATTTACAAACAATCAGTTTCAGTATAACAAAATAAATTAACAATAAAACATAAAACCAATGGATAACCGGTGCAGATGTACAATCATGTATACAACATTGCTGGGCAAGTATATAAAATCAAGCAGCCGAACAGAATACAGAAACAAATACATTTCGGTTCAAACATGGCTCTTTACAAAGTCTGCTACAAAATAACAGGTGGGTTATTAGTCAATAACCTATTGACATACCAAGAAGTCTGCTCAAATGTGGATATAATGTGTTGCCTAGTTATCAATGGCAGTATGTTTATATATGATTCTTATAATTCAAAAAAGTTTTGTACTTTTGAGACTTTACTGATAGGGGCTTCTACCCCGTCCATTTGGAAAACATGAGTTTCTCTCAAAATAAATGCAGAGTGGGGGGGGCAATGCTTATCCACTTATGCAAAATCGCCTTCTTGGCAACCATCAATATAATCATAAGCAACCTGCCACAGCCCTGGGCTATCCAGACCTGATTTGATAAAACTACAAATAAGGCCCATGTTGGGGATAATGGGAGAAACATCACCAAATGATTCAATACAAATCGCACCACAAGCCAAATCGCTCAATGTGTATGAAGTTAGGTATATGTCAGGAGTTCCTGCTCGCATGAGACCATGTTTGTTGTGCGGAATATATTCTCGCATTCATGCACGTGCTAGTGAGGTAGCAGCTTTCATCTCTGCCCTTTTTTTTTATTCTGCTATACTAACTCAGACCCAAAGTTATTTTTTCTATTATAATCAACACTTTTAGTTTTAATCACAATTTAAGTGAAGGCTTAGTAATTACATTGCACATTGGATTGTACATAATGGCTTAGTTCATTGGGCTATCATGATCATTTAACATTACAGCTATGATTTTCACCCACGAGAATAGACAATGTGCATGGCACATGCCTGAAAATGAATATATTAGCTGGAACATTACCTGTAAATAATATATATTCACCATATTAGTGAATTGAACCCTAAGCTACAGTACCATAAATATCTTTTTATAAATATATACCACCCATCCTCTTGTAAATCCTAAAACCCCACTTGACGTTTACAATCACTTTAAATGTATATAAAAATCTAAACAATTCTTGAACAAAAGACAGGTATCAGGATTATAACACCTCAGCTTTATTCTACACCAAGCAATTTAGCCTTCTTATAGTCCCCAATATGGGGGACAATATTAGGGAATGTCAGCAAACTTGGCTGTACATTGTTTCTAGCCAATAAAGATCATGAGCAGTGGTGTGGAAAGATAGGGCAATTAAGTTTCTTTGGTTATAATCTAGCTGTTTATGGTATTGGTATTGCAAAATAGATCTCAATATCAGCCAGCTTTTACAATGTGGTTAAAAATAATTGGTGCTAGTCACCTAGTTATATAATTCCATATAGAACTGATGACTAAATAGGTAATAGGTCAAAACATACTGTTCCAATAGTAATGGTATATATGGGGTTAAGCTTCCCAGCAGTGTGAAAGGAGTAGAGTCAGACAAAAAACAGTACAATGTGCATTTCCTATCATAAATTACATAAGAGCTAAGGACACACCAGTTTACTTTTTCTTTATCATCGAAGACTTCAGGCACATACTGGAAACAAGGATTATGCATTCTTAACCAATCAAAATTTATAAACACAAACACCGTTTATTAAATTACACACTGCAAATTTAGTACTTAAGACACTCCTGAAGATGTGAGAGTTTTTTTAAAGAATGTAGGTTAAAGAATGTAGGATTTGTTTTCAATTAACCTACAAAGTGCATAAATAGAAAAAAACTAAACCAAATAAATAATTTTATAACTATAAATTTGGTTTTCTACCATGTGCCTTTATTGGAAAAATAAGTATAAATTCCCTGAAGACAAGCAAGTGAGGAAAGAAATAGCCACGTCCCTAATTGATATACAGAAAAGAGAGATGAGCATGAGTTCAAACAAAGTGGAAATTTCTTAGGGCTGCAATAATTTTTGTTTAAAACATCAACTTTTATTCTGTAAGGCATTAAAAAATATCAAAGTAATATTAAACATACAAATGTGTACATAGTTACAATACAAAGTTTGGCATTTTGACCCATTCAATTATATACAACATAGTTCATCACACCTTTAGATGTATCTCATGTGGTAAAATATTTCCCTAAAGGAGAGTTTTTCATTTTATACATTTCACAGAACTTAGGCTGCTTCATCAGGAATGGATTGGATTATATACATTGTAGGGCCTAAGTAGGAACATACAACAATGGTTGTATATTCATCAATTTGTTCAAAAAAGTATAAATATGGATGTTAAAATTACATCCCAATAAAACTTAACGATTCCTTACATGCCAGAAATCTTAAGGTTGTAACTTTGCACACAGCCAACATACCAAAGGCATAGAATGACAGGCTCAATGAAAAATAGGAGGCCCAAGAGAACATAAAGGATAATACCAATGAGTGTTATGGTATCTACAATAATTGATAAAAAAAAAAAAAAAATACAGTAGAACTCAGATAACCAGACAATTCAGATAACTGGTACCCGACAGCTCAGCTTTCTTGATTGCTCCTGCAGCCTTAGCGGAGCTGTGGCATATGTTCTGCATCCAAGAATACATACCACAGCTCCGCTAGGGCTATTGGAGCAATCAGAAAATCAGAGCTCCGCTGAATCGCTCTGCAATTGGCTGAGAAAAGGCAAACCCAAGGTTAGCACTAGAGGCAAATGGTGACAAGTCTCCCCATTCAAGTCTAGTGCTGAATGGCTGAGAAACCTCAGTTTCAGGGTAAACTCAGTGACCGGAATCAGCCATTCCCCATGGGTGCTGGATAACTGAGGTTCTACTGCAACATGTACATATACACATATAAACAAGTGCCTTACCATTTGCCTTTAGAACTGCATAACTTCTGGGTACTCTTGCACACAGTTTTTTTTTTTTTGTTTTTTTTTTAATTTGAGATCTTGTCAGGTGGATTGCCTCCAGCTCTAGAACTCACCACAGTACTTTTGGGGGTTTATGCCTAATTGCATTAAACTCATTTCCAACAGACAGAATTAATCCTACAGAACCAATATCATTCAATCTCCCAACTCCTTGCCCCTTCTTTTAAATGAATTTTGGGCTGATCAGACTTCTCTACATCTTATATACCTGGAAAGCGACGAACCTGATCATAGCAAGAAGCACTATTGGAAATGTGTAACGTCCCTCGCCTTCTTTCTATAAAGACCGAATGGGAGCGCAGAGCCTCCTGGGGTACATACATCACGCAACGCAGTAGGCTTCTGGCTGCTGATTTTGGGCATGTGCAGGAGCTATTTCTTAAAGGGGGTGGGGGGGAATGCTGATCTTACACATGCGCAGTGAGATCAGCACACCCCCCCCCCCCCTATTTAAAGCAGGCTACATCACCCGATCTTACACCCGCAAAGTTTGAGGGCGACAAAAAAAAAAAAAAAAGGCAAAAGAAGATGGTGGCACCTGGCTTCTACGCCAGGACAAAGGAAACAATGAGGCACGCAGAAAAGACTGATTTCTTTATTGCGGTGGGCTAGGCCTTTGTCCATTCTATACTCAAATTTGGAAGTGTGAATTGAAACATTTCTGATTACATCTGTTACAAGACATTATGCACACAATGCAATGGTTATGTGGCCAAACCTGCACACAACTGAGAAAAAAAAAAGCAAGGTGAACATGTTCTAGTTTGAGTTTAAAGAAAGCAAATGGTATTCTACTTTTGGTACTACAGAGAAATTTACATCCAGGAACACTTCAAGTGGGGAGAGAAAAAAATGTTTAGGTAAATCATTTGTTATCAGAACTAATCCTTCACAGCAGAAGCTGAGGTTTATACATCATTACCCTTCCTATATTGTTAGATAAAAATACATACCTAGCATAGAAAGGATACACACTCCAAAGAACAATTGCAAACATTTATTGGATTTGAAAAAAAAAAAATCATATATATCTCAGTGGCTTACATCCATTTTACAATAGATAATTTTCAATTTGGCAATAGTTAAATGCACACAGCTGTTTTTCTATCAATTGTAAACATTTTAGAAATTATTTCCAGAGGTGGCAATTGGTAATCAGATAAAGACACAAAAGAATATATTCCTTTTAAATCACTCCAAAGGTAAAAATTATAAGATCCAGGTAAGATCCACAAAAAGAAAAATGCTTGCAGTTTTTTGATGTAAAAAATAAATGTCTTTATCAATCTTTTTTTTTTTTTAATATGATAAAATAGGTTAAACTGATGCAGATCCAGCTGCTTTTCTTCAATAAAAAAAAAAAAAAAAAAATGTTCATTATGTTCATTGGCTGGACATTAAGATTCCATAACATCAAGAATGGCAGAGCAATCCACACAGACCGAAAGTTCCACTTTTGCACGGTGTTGCGTTCACAATGTCACAGATATGGAATAGAATAAGTAATATCACCGATCCATTAATGACATAAATGGAACCCACTGGTTTCTGGACCTGCATTCGGCACAGTAGTTAAAGACCTCATCCAAACTTGAACATTTCCAGGGATTGTTGTGTTGATTCTTAAAAAAAAAAAAAAAAAAAAAAAAAAAAAGGAAAATTTATTAAACATTGAAAAAAAGATGTATTGGTTCAACATAGTTAAATTTCTTTGGGCTTGTAAAGACTGCACAGAATACATTTACAGGATACTTTCTGCATCTGTAAGCATTTACCAATATGCACTGAGAAGTATTCTGTAATTTGTATATATATATATTAATAACAAAAAGTACAAAAAAAAGGGAAACAAGCCAGCAGTAAAAATTGTTAAGGGTATATGGGGAGGAAGGAGTTAGTGACATTTGTCCAACGTTAAAGGGTTATCAAGGGGTGACTACAATACTTTTTATTACAGTAGAAAGTTTGGGTTGTTCCCCAACAGACCTATTTGAAGCAACTTTTTTCACTGAAATATTACAGGATAATAACCACAATTGGATGTAGCAGTGATGAAGGAAAAGTCACCTGCTTCACAGCACTGTAAAAAAATATATTCAACAAACCAGATCTGTACATTTATCAGTATGTGCTTTACTCTGAATTCTTACCGAGATTAAAATACAGTGAAGATCCAGGGGTTCAGAGCTTTGTCCCATCATTGGTTTAATAATTTCTGACAAGCGTTGTAATCCAGAAATTCGCAAAATGTTAATGTCATTGTCACAGCAGAAGGCTTGTATCAGTGTGAAATGGATGTTTAAAGCGACATCATTAACTTCTGGATCTGCTAGAAGACACAGCACAACACTGTCTGGGTCTCTTTAAAACAAACAAAAAAAAGGATAAAACATTTCAAAGACCATGTAAAGGGAGTTTTCCCAACCCTTATTTTTGGTAGTCATGAGCAGAGATACTTTATATGTACCAGTTTATGATTTTCACTGGAGTAAATTTGGACAGCAAGAAAAGTTAAAAATGCTTTTATGGACTTTTGGACAATAAAATGGGGGGAACAATGATCACAAACCACATTACCATGCAGTAAGAGAATGAATGCAGTAAAGACAACTTTGCTAAAAGTGTATATATAATCCCAATTTTTTTTTCTTCTTTATTTTTTTTTTGGGGGGGGGCGAGGTTGGCTAGGGTAAATGAGGTTAAAACCCCCATGGGTTAGCTTTTGCTATGGCTGTACCATTGGTGGGGGTGGTAGGGTACTATCTTTTCACTTCCTGTACCAAGGCTAGTGGAAATTTAGTAAGGGGGAATTCCCCTTGTACACAGTTATCCCCAATTAAATTACCTCCAATGTTGTTCTGGGAAACAAAAATCTTACATTTTGGATTTTCATTTGCTTTCCTTGTTAAGGACAATGCTCAGTAGTACAGAGAGCAATAAATCTCTCCAATGAGATCACAGACACAAAACTTGTCATGAGACCAACCTTACCGACTTAGTGCAAAACTCAAAAGTTTACCCTGGACATGCATGGACTTTAAGGACTTTTCTTAACATGAAATAAATGCATTTTTCAGACCTGTCTGTAAACCCAGGAAGATGCAAGATGACAAGTTACTCTTATGTGTTGCACATCAGTCTAGTTTGCAGCAAGATTTGTGTAGTTTTTGTTGAGCTGTAATTGGTTGTATTTAAGTGGCACTTCTCTCCACTCTCTTTATTAGTTCAGACGTGTTTCTCTTTGTTTCCTACATGTGGTTATCCCATAAGGCTGGTTATCCCATAAGGCTGGTTATGTTCAGTACTTTTGGACTTGTGACTACTGTAATGTGTTTGTCCTCTGGAATGGATAAGTGGAGCAGCATTACTATCTGCTTTCTATTCTATTTATACTAAAACACAACCCAGCAGATCACAGACATTGCTATTTATTATTGTGCTTTAGTTATGACTTTGTATGCAGCGTCCTATACTTGTTCATGGAATAATGAATGGGATGTATAGAAGCAATAGAAAATACTTCAGCTGGTGTCATTACAAAAACAAGAAAAAACAAACCATGCCACCTACTTGTCCATAAGCTTGGCCGATTCATAAACCCCAATAGTTAGGGAGTCGCGTCTATGGGCCACATCGAGGAGCTGTTCAAGTGCAGAAGCGAGGCGATGCATCCTGTGTGGACACAGACAGTGGATGACAGGCAGACATACAGCGAGTGTAAGGCGGCAGCAACAAGCAAACACAGAAGGATGCCACTTACTTGTGGTCCTGATTGTCACAGATGTCGTCCTCCAGCGTCATTGTCTCCACACAAATCCCTTAGTAATGAAAAGGAAACCCAACCGCTACAATCACCACTATGACACTGGTCCTTCCAGCGATCACTAACCAACATTCCAAACTCTGCTCCTTATAAGGCTTGCCGGTATGTGGGCGGCGCTTCTAGCGATTTCCACACTATGGATTGGCTGAGACTACTTCCTAGTTATGACACGTTTGGCACGCTTTTGTATTGCTCATTGTGAGGGGAATGCGCTCCGCTACTGAGCTGTCACAGGAGCGCTACAATCCATGGCATTTCATGTGCTCCCTATTACTGGAACTATATATTGTATATTTAACTAGACACGGATAGCCTACGCTATTGCAATGTATTGTAGGGTCGCTTAGAGAACTTTTTTTCCAAAAGGCGCTATATTAATAAAATGACTTTTTTGTAAAACCCACAATATGCAGGACTGTTCAAAAAGTATGGAAAGAGATCCCTGCGACCCATATAAAGAGACATCCTGTGTTACTGGTCAATACTATACCCCTTAGTGCTGCAATTCACCACAGAATGCCTTGTATACAAAACGTAGTGTTCTAGTGGATGAGAGACTATGGGTGTCTGGGGGGAATATAGGGGGACACCAGTAGAGGTATTTTACTTTTATAGTACTTTATAGAAGACATTTGTTATGGTGGCTGCAGGTGTAATAATATAAGAAGCACCATTTTAACGTAGGGTACTACTACATAGAAGCTTTTTACTCTCATTGACATTCTCTAATAAAGCAAAATATTAATTAGTCTATAGATATACCCCATACACATTCCCCTCATAGGCTGTGATATAGCATGGTTGTTTCATCTTGGAAACCCTAAAGAACCCCCACACTAAACAATCTAACAGTTTCTAAGGCGTATATGAATAGAGCTTCTCACAACAAACAATACAAACAAGATTTACTTACCAGCCAGTCTGCAAAAAAAAAATACTCCACTAACTACCTTAAAAATAACACAGAGGTTTTAGTAACATACATCTGCAAATACCCATTCAAGCCACGGCAATAGTAATGCCCCTCTGTAAAGCACAGTCACTAACACTACACTATCAACATTACTTCCTTCCAAGGAACAGATACATATAGAGCAATGAAAAGATTGGACCTGGTGTGCCTGGAAGCTGCCCATTCCTGCTTAAAGGTGCAGAGACACACCAAAAGCCTAGCACAGTACAATAGCAGCTGAAGACCCCAGCTTTGTTCACCAAGTACAACAAGCTAAACCAAAATGGCGACTACTCTAAACAATCTATAACTAGCTTCCTGCAGGCATTTTTTTTTTTGCAGGCTGTCTGGCAGGTAGCTGGAGAACTTTGTATTGTTTCTTGTTACATCTTCACCAAGTGTATGTTGTAATTCATACAGACATAGATGAATAGTAGGATGGCATCTGCTGGGTATCTCTGAAGTGAACAGAGATTAGCAGTTGTTCAACATCCTGGGTCCAAATACATACTTCAGTAACAATACATACAACAACACATAGACCAAATACATACTACTTGGTCAAAAAGATTTTAATTAGTTTGATTCAGAAGTATATATGGGTGCTAGTGTTGCTATGGTTGGATCATTAATCTATAAAATTCACCCAGGGCATAAACAAAAGTGAATGCCTCATTCTATAAGTTATCCTTTAAGCAGGTTGGTTTTATAAGGAGGCAAACTGGGGAATTGCCCAGAGCCCACACCTTTCCTGGGCCTTCAAATGAACAAACAACAAGGGGTGTGAGGAGTTGGAATGCTTTTCATTCAGAACCCCAACTTTATTTTTGCCTCAGAGCTTTATTTTGTCCTCACATAACATGATTACAAAGATTATTAATGATGTTTTATTTTAATTTGCCCTAACATACAATTTGACTCTGCATGTCTACATGGATCATGTTATCATAATAAAGGGCTGCTACCATTCTGAAACTGTGTTTTGTTCACAAATCTACACGGTCATAGCCATAGGACAGTGTATATGCACATCATGAACAGGTATACAAGGGTGGGTGTTTCCAGCCCTATTTAGAATTCATGCCTACCCCTAAATAGTACAAATAAATAATAAAAAAAAGAAGATAATAGAGTTTTTTTTGTGAGACAAAAAGGTTTATGTGTAATTATGTGGACAATTACCAATAATTCAAATAAATAACCAATACAATGATTCATATGGTATGGTCCTGACCATGCAGTTCCTGGTGGGGTTTGTAGGACAAAGTACTAAATATATATCTTCTATGTTTTACAATTTACATTTTTAGTTCCAAACAGAGAGAAAGAAAAGTGTATGTTAAAGAGTAAACTGGGTCTTGAGTTACAACGAGTTTTGCCAGTTAGGCGGGTATATCAAATTATTACCAAATTATACCAAAAAGAGTAAGAATAAAAAAAGGTCAGAAATAAACCATAATGTTAAAAGACATACCAAAAGATGTTTTTATATTATCGCATAGAGTTGGAATCAGACAGGTAAAAATAAGAATAACGCCTAAAAGAGCAAACAAGTGTAACAAGTGTATATGGTTAAGTATGACTAAACTTACTGTTACTAAAGATATAATAGTACTATGTGGATGTTATCTCATAGGGAGGTTGGTAATAACATACCAAAAAGGTACAAATAAAATTAAGGACAATTAAAATTAAACTTCACATTTAAGTATAAAATGTTAAATGTAGAAATAACTGTCATGAAAAATTATTCGTAACCGATTAACCGTATACCAATTTCAGTATTAAATTGAATTAAATGAGAAAATTCAATTGTTATGTGAAAGAAATCTGATGAGAAAAAAGTAATGCACGGGTCAGTGTCTATAAAAAATTTAATGTATATACTGTACCTAAAAAAATGAAGGTAAAGAAAGTCTAAAGGTACAGAAAACTTACCAAAAAGAAGAAATATATATGTAGAACCTAAATAAGAAGGTCTTTGTGTGAAAGAAAATTGGATAAGAATGTACATACAGAATATACATATAATAACAAAATGGTATAACAGTAAGTAAATAGTTATAGTTATACAACAGAACAGTTTATACACAGAAGTATATAACATAAGTATATAAGTATATAAACATTACACATATGGATATTTAAAGTGACCATCACTTATAAATTGATAGATAAAATCCAGTTAGAGCTGTTTTAATATATATGTATAAATAAAGGTACAAAAACTGTACAACAAACTAAAAAATTGCTAAATATTGAATTGGGGGTGTTACCACCGAAAAAAGTTGGGAGGTAAGATAAGAAGGAAAAGCTCACATCAAAGGTAAATAACCCTTTTATGTACAAAGATTCATAATTAAGATTTAAAGCTCAGTTTATATTTAAGACCAGGAACCTAAGAGCTTTTACAGTAAGAAGAGAAAGAAAGGGATTCCGGCAAAGAGGTTTTTGGATCAAAACAAACTTAATTTTAATAAACCAAGTGTTGTACCTAAATCTAACAGATAACCACTGAGCTATATTTCAAACTAGACAGAGATCTTCTATACATGGTTAGTACCCAATGTTCCCCATGTTAGGGGGTGCACATAGGGTTGAGTCCATACAAAAAGTATCTCTTATCCCAACATGTTTCGCTCACATGAGCTTCCTCAGGGGATTCTTTGAGATTGTGTACACCGACAAAAAAATATAATCCTGTATATAGTACATTATAGTGAAATTGTAATAACACATCCATAAAAAAACACACTATGTATAAAAAATGATAATTAAACCACACTTACTTGTTCACAGAGAATGTATAGGACTGATTGCGTCAGATTGCAGTAAGAAATAGTCAATGTGTTAGGACAGAATGGTCCAATAAAAGTAAATGAATCTAAGAAAGAGAAAAATAGGATAAGACTTCAGAACAGGACATCATTTGATTTTTATCATTACAATCAATTGCCTTAATGATATTTCAATTTTAATGTATAGCTTACTTAAACTGGTGATCCGCTTACTACTACTTACTTAAGAGATAATTTCCATGTATTATTAGATATTTGGTATATTATTGGTGGATATGTTTACTTGTGAAGAGATACTTATGCGGTATTGGATTTAAATCTATACATTAAAAGGAGAGATATGTGGACAATTGTTAATATGAATATTACTGTAATATGATTAATACTAAATAATTAGTATAGAGTGTACTTACTTTTTGGTGTTTGTTATAATAACTTATTGCGTATTTGTATCCCGGGTTTCCCCTATGTATTTTGTGATATCACTCAAATGGGTTCTAAAACAGGGTTTAAATAGTGTTTAGTAACCAACACTTATTTAAATATGTACGTAGTTTCTAAATGTGTAAAAGATATTATCAAAGGAAACATAACTCCTGGTAGTAGTGAAGAACAGAGTCTGGGTAGTGTGTACCAAAGGATTTTATAATAAGAATTTTTGTATTATTTTATTTATTTATTTTATTACTTTGTTCACTATATACTTTGTATACCAATGTGTACACAAAAAGTACAGTTCCGTAGGCACCCGGTGTCCAGAATACAAATACCAGGTACCATATCAGGTACTACATATTTGTACAACATACCGTTCTGCCATCTGTAGAATACAAACATACAATTAGCAGCACCTTACTCACTGCATGTTCGGAGCACAAAATTATTAGTAGTTACATAATAAACATACTGTACATTTACACTGCACTGTACATATACATAGTGTTCTATGAGTCCCCATCACATGATTCTTGTTATCTGCATGTTACTAAATGACAGCATCAATCAAAGGTAACATTCTTTAGAGAAATACACATTGTAGTTGCTGACTCTCATGGAAATTATAGTTGGATGGCTGACATACTGACTCTTACTTGCATACATTTGGGTTGATTTACATAACAGGTACAAACTGTTCAGTCAGCAAACTGAATGTTCACTTACCTTAGTGAATAAGAATGAAAAAATGAAGCCATGTTTACTTTGAATATCCTCTAAACAAATAGAAGAAAATAGGATTGTTTGCTTGCACAAATTTGGATAATTGAATTGAACACAACTTTGCTATTTTAAGCAAGCTTAGTGATCATTCACTTTGCTACTTTTGTCACCTTGTTAAATAGGCAATTTCTGCTACTTTACTTAACTCCTGTTTGGAATATTCTGTATATATACCGTATATAGAGAGAGAGAGACTTAGATTATAAATTTATTAAAAGAGAGACATTTCTGTAATAATGATGCTGATGTTGTTAATAGTGGTAGTAAAAATGGTAGCACATTTTTTTTTATTTATATACTTGTATTTATATAGGGTTAACATAATACACATCACTATACAAGGACCAAAGTCATTTTACTTATTGTCCCTGAAAGAGGCTCACAATGTTATGTCCCTTCCATAGCCATATGCCATTAACACAGTCTAAATCTGTGGGGAAGCCAATTAGCCTAACTGCATATTTTTGGGATGTGGGAGTGCCTGAAGGAAACCCGCACAAACATGGGGAGAACATACAACTCCTTACAGATAGTGCCCTGGCCGGAATTCCAACCCAGGACCCATTGCCACAAAGGCCAGAGTGCTAGTCAAAACCATGTTTTTTTTTTTTTTTATATCAATAACAATAAAATCATTATATATATATATATATATATATATATATATTTATTTATGTATGTATATTATTTTTATTATTATTAATATTATTATTATTAATAATAATAATAATAATAATAATAATAATAATAATAATAAACAGGATTTATATAGTGCCAACATATTATGCAGCACTGTACATTAAATAGGGGTTGCAAATGACAGACATACAGACAGTGACAGGAGAGGACCCTGCCTTGAAGTAGATTATATGCTTGTTTTTTAAACTAAATCTAAAAAAAAGCCTGTTGATACATTGTAATTATAAATTCTACTATCATAAAAAGGGTTTTGTAATATTCACCTGGAAGGCAGTGTCCAATATTCAAATTGGAAGGCAGTGTATGTAACACATGCCATATGGTACCACCTGGTGGTAGAATATAAAAAGTGCAGACATTATGCCAATGAACAAATTACAATTACAGTTTATGCCACCTGAAGGCAAAATAAAGTGTAGCAGAGAGCCATTAGATTTTATAATGTGCCATCTGGCGGTTATTGAATTTACTGAAAATGTAACAATAATTGTATAAGCCAAGCACAGAAGCTTACCTACTGTACAGTAGCTGCCTTCTCAACATACAGATGTCAATGCTTGGGATATAGGTATGTAAGTGCAAATATATAATTTTTAAAGAAATCCTGAAACTATTACCATTGACCTTACCTTCTGAAATTTCTGGTTGTCTTTCTGTCATTGACTGGGTTAGTAATGATTTCTTTTATATACCCAAGCTAGAGGTTTTTAAACAGCAAGGGACATAAGCTTTGCAGATTGTAGAACTCTAGCTCTAAATCATAACGGGGTCTGTCTGGCAAAGGTTATTCTCCACAGCATTTAAAAGCACCAAAATATGTAGTTTAGTTTGAAACCAATACATCTGGGGAAAAATCTCAGAATAATCTTAGTATAAAAATACTGAATATAAAGTGGTTAAAATTTGCTGCCAGCGCTTGACACAATCTGTCTGGGTTACATTGCTGTTGGCAGGAGAAATTATTTAAATATTATCAGTACTGGCTGGTAAAAGCAAGTGTGAGATCACAGCCCGCCTCTTCCAAGCAGTACATACATATTGGGAGATCACTGTCATACCATGCCTGGTAACACCACACCACATATGCTGACGTTAGAAATGGGAAGGAAGAAGAGATGAAAATAAAAAAAGATAATCAAAGTGTATCTGTGCCATTAATGCACGTGAGAATTCATAGAATATCTATAGAATATTTATGTTTTTTTTTATATTCCTATTTATTTTAGGTTTATGTAAACTATGGACAAGTAGTCAGACTGTGCTCATCATTGCTACTTTTACAGTTTGGGAAAGTAAATATGATGCAAAAAGCCATTTTTCATAGCGTATTAAGCTACAGGGGCTCACGGCTGAAATGGCTGTGGGAGGAGACTCTTCTGCAGGCTTTCTATATTCCCCACAAGAGCTGCTGTTAGTCATAGTAGGCCAAAGTGCATAGCTGTCTATGAGATCACTAAACTACAGGAACAGGAGAGTCAATGCTGCCACAGGAAATGGATTAACAGTGTCATCATGGAAGTAGTACCAGCTGGAAGGGTCAACAGATTTTGGGACAACATGCTTTGTAATAAAATGTATCAGAAACTCGTGTACAATATGAGTGAGCATGGTGCTAAGAAGCATATAAACCTAAAATATTTCTAAGGTTTAGGCATCTCCATTACAGACTTCTCATTTTGATTTATTCAGGTTTACTCCTTGGCTTGTATATACTCATAAATGCCAAACTATATCTGATGCATACTACCTCATCCCAACCTTAGCTTGTCAGTGCTGGTTTCTGCCTTGCAGCTAAACCAAAAGAGAAAGCTTAAAAAAGGGGGGAAAGCCAAAAAAAATGGAAAAACTACAGCTTGGCACAAAATCTTTACATCCAGGTGTAAAGGACTGCACCTGCAATTGGCCAGTATTGGATGGGTATATAGGAAAAAGTGCTGCCATGTTACTAGGTATGCCAACTAAGTTAAGACACTGCTAATTAGATTCTCATTGGACTACCATCATTTAGGTATGACACCATGGGCCTGATTTATTAAAGCTCTCCAAGGCTGGAGAAGATATACTTTTATCAGTGAAGCTGGGTGATACAGCAAACCTGGAATAGAACTAGTCCAGGATTGAAAACATTTGCTAACAAAATCTATTCCAGGTTGCTGGATCACCCAGCTTCACTGATGAAAGTGTATCTTCTCCAGCCTTGGAGAGCTTTAATAAATCAGGCCCCATCTCTTCTTGACTAAAGTTTAAAGTAGTAATGTTTAGCAGGCCATGTGCTGGCTGGAGTGGGATGAATTTCACGTTGTTCCCAAGGAGTCTCCTAGATGCCATTCACCATACAGAAGAGGATGCTATTGCAACTACCACTGCAGACTGACCTCTACTACCCAATAACAGGCAGCACTTCTATCTAACCTTTCTCCTAGAGTTCATCTCTAGACTCCCCTTCTGTGAACTAGGTTATTCTCCTGTACTGAAATTTGGTTATTCTGCCTTTACTGCATTCAGTTTGATTCTCACACTGAGTCTCCAGCAAGTCAGATAAAGCCTATTCTCTTTCCTGGTTGTCTGACATCCTACGTCATCCAGCACTTTCTTTGTTAGCCTGGCCATCCTGACTTGATTGAATGCATGTCATTTTAGAAGATCTATGCCATAAGGTTTTATTCACCACTGACATTCCTTTAGGTCTTTATTGCCAACAAATACTCTTCTACTGTATCCATTGATTGCAGAATGCCTAATTCAGCTTCTGTCCTTATTTTAACATTACCTGTATGTTTAAAGTATAACTAAAGCCAGAACTTATTTTTTTGGATAAATTGTGAAGAGTTTAAGACAGCTGTCAGATGCTACCAATTCCCTATTCCGTTCTGTCCTGTAGACATAACAAGTAATTAAAGGAAATCTAAAGTAAGGTAAATCTGCTCCTACACAGTTATCACTGAAAAGTGTCCCCATTGTATGATTTCCTCAGAGAGACCCTGTAGCAATAAAAACCTGACAGTAGTTCTAACCATGCAACACTATTCAAAACCAAAACAAAATGTTTTACCTCTAGATATAATTTATTACATTGCAAGCGGGACAAATAAAGTAGGTTTGGGACTGTGCATAGCTGCATTGATGAATACAGCCTATTGTTATTATTATTATTAAACAGGATTTATATAGCGCCAACATATTACGCAGCGCTGTACATTAAATAGGGATTGCAAATGACAGACTAATACAGACAGTGATACAGGAGGAGAGGACCATGCCCCGAAGAGCTTACAATCTAGTAGGTATTATTATTATTATTATTATTAAACAGGATTTTTATAGCACCAACATATTACGCAGCGCTGTACATTAAATAGGGCTTGCAAATCACAGACGACTACAGACAGTGACCCAGGAGGAGAGGACCCTGCCCCGAGGAGCTTACAATCTAGTAGGTGGGGCAATTAGCACACAATAGGATGGGAGATATGTAGTGGTGGGAAGTAGTGACGGTTTCAAAAGACAGAAGAAGACAGGTAGGCAAGTCTGAAAAAATCGGTTTTGACTGCTCTTTTAAATGAGCAGAAAGTAGGAGCAAGCTGGATAGGATGAGGAAGACCATTCCAGAGAATTGGGGCAGCTCTAGAAAAGTAGTGTAATCATGCGTGTGATGGTTATGAGTGAGGAAGTCAGTGGTAGGTCATCGGAGGAGCGAAGAGAGTGGCTAGGGGAGTATTTTTTTACCAGGTCAGAAATGTAAGTGGGACAAAAACTATGGAGGGATTTGAAGGCAAAGGACAGGAGCTGGAATTTGATTCTAAGGTGAAGTGGAAGCCAATGGAGAGAACTACAAAGAGACGCAGCAGAGGAGGAGCGGTGGGATGGATGGATGAGTCTGGCTGCAGCATTCATAATAGATTGTAGAGGAGAGATTCGGGTTAATGGAATACCAGAGAAAAGGATGTTACAGTAGTGCAGATGAGAGATGATAAGAGCGTGTACAAGGAGTTTGGTAGTCTCGGGACAGCTAGGGGCGGATTTTGGAGATGTTGCGTAGGTGAAAGTGGCAGGGCCTGGAAATGTTCTGAATATTGGGGGTAAATGAAAGAGCAGAGTCAAAGGTGACGCCAGGACAACGTGCCCGAGGGGAGGGACAAATAACAGTGGTATTGAGAGTTGGAAATATGTCAGGGGGAGATTTAGAAATTGAAGGGGGGAAGATGATTCCATTATGACAGAGTACTAATACTTATAATAATAATTTTGATTTACACATCCTATTTATAATCTGGAACTAAGCAGAAACTAAAAACATCGTTTGATCCCTTGTATTCTGCTTCCATAATAATAAGGGATAGTCAGCCTGACTGCATTTACAGTCATAAATGAAAAGGGTTTAATTGAACTTCAATGTGCTGCAAAATGCAACAATAGTGTGCCAATTTAAGCAGATTCCTAATTCTTCCTTCCCCTGGTGGAATTCATGGACTTTATTTAACATACAATCTCTGTGCTCCCAATTGGCTTGCTTTAAATTGCAGGATTTTATAGCCAAAAATAAAATTAATTAATTTGCTAGTTCAATACATTCAGCATTAAATATAAACCTTTTTTATTTCTTTTAATACCTGGGTGATGCAGCAAGGGGTACACTACCTTGTGTTGCAACAGTACGTAGGAGAGACAGACTCCTGGCATAATGGCATGTTGGACGACTGGGCTGCTGTGACTCCCTATGTACATTAAGAAACATCTTGAATCAACACAAACTCTATATATATATATATATATATATATATATATATATATATATATATATATATATATATTCAAGGTGTAAACATTGGATTTAATTCTCCAATGGTAATATTAACAATATAAAACAACAAATGGGCAAAAACAAACAACCAAAATTTACTAACCAGCAAAAATCCCTCACCCCTAATTGGTTTTATTTCTTTGGGGTTAGGTTTAACATAATGTTATATGAATAGGTAGATGGCTGAATGTAGCATGAAAGGACCCAGCAGAATACTTTATTACCAATAAAAAGGAGGAGATGGAAGACCTTTATTAGGGCAAATCGCAAGACAGTATTTTTCTAAAATACCGGTACTTCCGGTGGGTTTTTGCACAACAAGGCTGCCTTCTCTGTTGGCTACTTCTTTTATAAGTGGTCTAGGGGTGGACTGAATCTTAATAGTAATGGTAAAGCTCTGCTAGGGAAAATATCCATGGATAAATGAAGACCAATTTCCAGTTAGAAAACACAATACTGTTATAAGATTATACTCCAGTGCCTAAATAAAAAATATGCCATACAACTGTTAATGATACATTACAGAATGTGTTTTACCAGAGGTTGCAGATGATGTGGCAAACATTGGCATAATTAAAGCAGAACTAAACCCTGCTATACTGGTAGGATGCCACCATATAATTCTTTGTTCTCTTCCCTCTTGTGATCTTTGACCATCTCAATTGCCCAGGCCGGGATGACTTAACACCCTTGTAGGTGCAGAGTTCATTCAGTGCCAGCCACCATATTGGAAGTCAGGATTGCTGGGCTCAGTGATTTTGACAGCTCGAGCAAGCGATCAGGCAAGTAAAGAATGCCTACTGCAAAAAGGACATTATTTGTCCCTTTCCTTAAACAAAGCTGTATTTGATTTTGCAATCTTTCCAAACTAAAGTCACTAACATTTGTAAAATGTTAACTGAAGTGTTTAGTATGAAGGCATTGAAATATACAAATAACAAGATGCTAACATTTTTAGAAGTTTAATAAATTACATTTAGAATTTGGATATAGCAGACCTACCACTGAGAGATGTATGTACAGTATATAGATTGCCAATGCTGATCTCATTGTAAAGGTAATTGTATAGCTGACCATTTGGTGTCAGTCACACATAAATTATGCAGTTAATGGTGCGACAGGTTGTGTAACAATTAGCTGAACACAAGAGCCGTATACACATTCTGGGTCAGTGATTATGGAATATTAGGGGGTTAAAGCAGAACACCAAACAGGCAAGCCATATGTTATAGAAGCAGGTCAGAACTTCATACCTAATCTCTCAGTACTTTTTTTTTTTTTGGTGGGAGATTCACTTTATTGGTTCTGATCACTAAAGTAATTATGACTAAAAGTGAGAGTAATTGCAAAAAAAAGTAGGACCCATGTTTTCATCACAACTCTTTGAAAGGTATGCAATTTGTTTCTTGTTGAATCCACAGGATAGGGAGATAGTCATGATTTATATAGAATCTATAATTTAATTGATTCATCCATGGTTCTCAACCCTTTTTACCAATTTACCAATTTTAGTACTATAAACAAAACCCCCTCCACTATCTTCAATTACGCCACTTTGTTTCTTGTAATATTAAACATACATATACATCAGCCCCACAATCTCTTACTTCTTTTGAAATAATTTGTCTAAAGGATCCCCTAGCTAATAGAATAATTTCTTCAGTTTATGTTTCCCACCTTGCTAAAAAAGCATCCTTCCTGCTGCCTTATGTACACCACAGGGAGAGACATTGGTTCTTAGAATTGTAAGATTGGGAGCAAACACTTTCTTCCCAATACATTAGTTAACTGCTTCTGAGGCTGCCAGTCTGAAAGCACACACTTTCATATATGGCAAAAAATGCCCTAAACTAAAGAGATACTGGGATTAGGGTGTACCAACTGGATTACACAATCATTTTTTCATTCCCCAAAAGACCCGGAGAAGCCCTACTCAATCGTAAACCAAACCAAAGCACTATAATACATTTTAGCCTTTTGACCTATCTATTCATCGTAGTAAAAATGGTTTTGGCAAAAACTCTACCACTACCATAATGACCTGGTTCATAATTAACAAAAAGATAAGGCTGATTCTGACACATATTGTAGACAGATTCAAGCAGACGTTCTTTGTATTGATCACTACATGCTGTTAGATCTATAACACTACCTTATAGCTCTCTGATTTTCACCACCTTATCAGATGGCTCGATCACATATTGTTGTTTTTTTTTCTCAGTAGTTGTTTCCTAATGGGTAGGTGCACAAACCTGTCAAACTTATATCTTTACTTATTTTGTTTTTCTTCAAAATAAAAAAAAAATATTGCCTGAAAATACCTTTATTAATTTTGAGGAAGAAGCGGGAACTGTTTTAATAAAGGTCTGTTTATTTTTTTCAGACTTGGGTTTTACTCCTTGGGTGCACAAATACACTTTTTTGTGTCATCATGCCCTGTTTGCCCAGAATAGGACATACCCTAAAAATAAGCCCTAGCATGATTTTTCCCTATTTATAAGGATATAAGCCCTACTCCGAAAATAGGCTACAGTTCATAAAAAAAAGTCAATTTAAATAGTACCCTGGGTATTACCCTACCCAAGTCTATCTAAAACTATAAAAATGTCCATAGTTCTGCTGTAAGAGGCCAGGATCAGCATGACACCAGTAACAACCACTATACCTTCAAGCTGAGCACTCCCCTTTAAACTGTGATATCCTATTACAACACAAACAATTATGATTGATTATGTTATGATGTTCCAGAAGATGATGACATGACTATCATTGAATAAATGTTGATTTTTTTTATTCAAGGATAAATGTCGATTGTTGTTTATGAAAAAAAAAGCCCTAGTGCATTTTTTGGAGCAAAATTTAATATAGGTTTAGTAATGATAATAACTGGATGAGGCTGCTTAGGTTATGTTAAAGGATGGGGTGTTGGGGGAGGAGAGGCTATGCACTTGTCCTTAGCACTAACTACTACTCCTGCCATTTTAAGCTCCTTTAAGTTGTGTACACATGTCAAATTTTTCTCGGCCGATAATCGGTATCGGGCGAGAATCTGGTGTGTGTAAAGCCCAGGTCGTTCATCGTCCGTGGATCCGTCCTGGCGGATCCATGGACGATGAACGATCCTAATGCAAGGGAAGGGGGGAGAGCGCAGGTGCCACTCCGTCGCTTTCCCCCTCCCCTCTCCATAGTTCCTCGTTCATGCATCTTGCGGTTCTTATTGTTGGAAAGGATCGTGAAAGATCCTTTCCAACGACAAGAATTGCACGTGTGTATGCGGCTGTAGGGGCATTCCTGAGCTTATTCATAATTAAGCAGGGAGGCTGGAGTTCCAAACATAACATTTCATTCCTGGATTTACCTTCAGCATTCAGAAAACGACTGGGGGACACTTAAATTATTGTATAAGTTACAACTTGTAAAGTAGATGTGATCTCTGGAAGAATGTAGAATTTATATAAAAACGCAATATATTTTATATTGCTTACAGATTAAATAAAAATATAAATCAAAATGCAGATGTTTTCATTGCCATTTCAACAAGGGCTGTATAAACACACTCATGAAAAATCTAATCGCTGAAGTATTTGCATGCACAACAAATTTAGCTTTGGTTTTTTACAACAATTGATGTCATAGTCTTTAATTACTCATGAAAATTTTGATCTTTTATTATTTTGTCTTGTTAAATATACGGTTAATGTACATATGAGTCAAATGTACAAAGAAGTCCACAAATACATTTTTAAATTGATTTTACTTGAACAATTCATGGCAGACCAATTATTTCTGATCACAAAAAAATTCATTTCAAGATGGTGTCTTCTTTGTCTGCAACAAAAAGAACAAAAACATAAATAACCCCATTTTGTTACAATATGGCTACAATTCTGTCAACAGAAGAAAAAAATTAAGTGTGATAAATAAATCAAACCCTCTAAAGACATATCCACAAAAGGCATGCTGGCAGTTTACTCTTTTTAGGATGTAAGACACCTACCTTCTATTTTGCCTAAAATACTCTACTCTATTTCCTCAATTGCTCAAGTGAACGTCTGAGAAACAAGGAGGCTGGCATCGCTGATCATTTGAAAATGTTCGTTGCCTGGCTAGTAAGCTCACTCAATGGCATTGCTAATTTAAAGCCATCGACCTCAAACAACTATACAGGTCAAAAAAATCCTTGAAATGCCCTTTCTGGTTTTGCAACTTAAAGTATTACAACCATAGAGGTAGAATAAAAGCAAGACAATCACATAATAGTAATGTAAAGGTTCCATGTCTCCACCTCGCACTCCTGTTTGCTCCACAAGACTAAATACTAGCACAAAGACTTTTGGCTTGACTGAAAACTTCAAATATAACTAGAGCTGCCTTTCCACCCTCCCCTGGACAAGCAGCTTTATTTCAGCATGAAACTGCAATGGTAAACAAAAGGCATATTTTAGTTAAGTAAATAAGATAAATGCAAAGTAAAGCTACATACACACAAGCAATTATTGTCATTGGAAAGGATCTTGCACGATCCTTTCCAACAACTAAGGACTGCACGATGCACAAACGAGTGCTGTAGATACGGCACCGTTCTGCTCTATAGAGAGGGGAGGGGGGAGAACGACAGGGCGGCACCCTGGTGCACGCTCTTCCTTCTCTTGCATTAGGATCGTTCGTCGTCCATGGATCTGCCAGGATGGTTGGTCGGACGATGGACGCTCTACACACACCAGATTCTTGTCTAATATCGGCCTTGAGCCAAATATCGGGCGAGAACCATTAGACGTGTGTACTCCGGCTTTAGGCAGCCCTACTTTTTCCCCCTCAACAACCATTTTAATGATGCATTACTGAACATTTTTGTCAGTGCACAGCTAATACAAAAAAACAAAAACTTTAGGTTGGTAGACATAAAGAAAAAAAAGTCACTATTCCACAATTAATTTTTCTGCAAAATTGTGAATTTTTAACCCTGGTTGTATCATTGTCTCAGGTCAGCAGCTCACCAAATAGGGCAAGTAGGGAAGAAGACCCTATCATCGAGTCAGCATAGGCAATGGAAGTTCCCAAATTTGCAACACCACAAGTATTATTACATTTTAATTCCATTCATTTCTGCATGAGCATTACACACAACAAACCTGCCAACTCTTTTGCAATGCGTGCTGCTTCTTCTTGTTTCTTTTTCTCCTCAGCCTCTATCCTTCTGTCCTCCTCAGCTATGGGTTTTAAATATGCTGTAACAAAAGATGTTTGTAAGAAACTCCAGAAGACATTAAGCCAAGTTTACCCTGAGCCTTAAGATGAAGTAAACCAATTCCTGCAGAATGTAGGCTTCTACACTCCGGCTCATGGATACCTCTTTTCGTTTTTTCATCACAGTTGAACAATGCATTTGTTAGGGTTGGGGACTCAAAGGCTTGCCTACAAATTAGAGCTAAGCTTTTTAAAACTAAGGTTTTAATGTTACTGCTCTCAAGTGATCTGTAAACTACAACAATAGCTGGAAGTTAAAATTTATGATGTGATGGGTCAGGTCCCTGGTTTGGGTGTAGGACTTTTGTTGGGGGTTTTCTGACCGCTGTGGTATGTCACCAGTGAGGGTTGATGTCAGTGACTGAAAACTAGTGACAGATTTTTTTTTTTTGTTCTTGGCTGATCAGACTACATCTGTAAAGCTGGGAAACAAAAAGCCTAATGCTGAAATTTATTCTAACATTTTTCTATCTCTGGTTTATTTCTGTCTTCATTATTTACTTCTTTAAAACCTAAAGCATTTGTTCCCTCCCAGATATTATTACACATATCATAGGGCTTATTTATGAAAAATGTTTTTTTCATTTTTCAGTTACAGGAGAGGATTAGAACCCATATCAAACTTTTTATTGTGGCGTCATCATTAGGTATTTTTATCTGCTTCAATATAACAATATTCACAACAAACAATGTTTGTTAGGTATTAAAGTTAATAAATTATTTCACCTAAAGCCTTACTTAGTTATATGACTTTTTATACCATCATAATCTCATTACCTATATAAAGGAGGAAAATCCTGAAAGGACTAGAAAAACAGTTGACAACACTGTCAAAATTGCATACTTTTTTTTTTTTAGGGTGGGCTTCAAGGTAGATTCTTTACAAGTTGGTAGTCATAATGAAAACTTGTGAAATTGATCATTGGGTTTCATATGGAAGTAGCTGCAAGAGTGAGAACCCTTATTACCATCAATACCTCAAATAAATTGCTTAGCAGAAACTAATAATTACTAAGCTATATTTTGTTTCTTAGCTTCTCAACAGCACTGTGTATCTGTGTTACTAGATTCTGTGAGTATATGCATAGTACATATTAGATGGACAGTGTGGAAATAAAAAGCTAGCTCCTCGACCTTGATTTTACCTAGTGAGGGTGCCATCATCCTAGGCCCTAGGACCTAGGGTCACCAGGGTGACAAACTCATTCACTGCACTGGATCTATGGAGGGACAGCTCGGTAACCCTATACTTCTCTTCATATTTAAGTTACCAACCCCCTCCCTGTAAATTTTGGATTATTACTAAATGATTAAGACTTATTTCAAGGTTGAAGCACAGTTTTAGAAACAAAGAACATTTTCTCATTTACAAATTCATAGTTTAAAACTTACCAAATCTTGAACTGCCATAAGCAATCCCAAGCATTAACGCAGAATATCTGGCAAACTAAAAGAATATTCACGTTAAGAGTGTGATCTGGAACATGCATGATATAGACAAACAGGTAACGGGACAGATCTTCTTTCAAACTATTTTTGGCAAAATCTATTGGTATAGCAATCTTTGCCACAGCCAAAACAAACTTAACACCCAACCTAGTCTATTCCCCCCCCCCCCCCCCTTCTTCTCTCCGCAGATCTAACAGAATTTTATATTTAGTATATGTGATTTTCAGTGAGAGGCTGCCAAGCAGCATTAGCGCTGTGCCACATATTCCATGCCACTGTTGCTGCAAAGCATTCAATCAAGACTTTGATTTCATAGTTGGAAACTCAGAACTACAAATATGTAAAGCCGTCCCCTCCAGATTCACAACTATGTGATGTATGGATCTACCTAAAAAATTATTTTACTGCCATACAACAACCAGGTATGCCCTAGCACACAACCATTGCTAAAGAGATTAGTGCAGCCAGATATTATTGAATAAGGCCAATGTGGGAGTGTGTGACTTGTGTGTGTTAGAGGGGAGGCAGGAAAAAGACTAGCCTAGGAATAGGGTTCTGGCCTGCTTTCATTCATCTTTACCTATGATTTAGTGCATCAGGTGGCTTTCAATTACTGACAAAGAATGGGAGCTTCTACAGAAAGTGGATCAGGTAAAGCACCCCCTGAAGCAATGGAGGCAAGGCCAGCATACATCACATTATGGCAGACATGCAATGCATGACAGGAAAGGTTACAATATGAAGAAGCAGTAAATAAATCTGCTTGCATTTATAGAACATGACTAGGTTGATATTAGTACACTGACATGACATACCTATACGCCCCCTGTACTAGAAGCCATGCTCATTATACAATCCATACATGACTAGAGGACAGCAGCGGCCTTAATGTCACCTTCACCCAGAGGACACCGCCTATCTCTGAGCTCCGGTCTCCGCTACCACGAGGAAACAACACCGCGGGGAGCTCAGCCTACATACCGGCCCACACTCACCTTGATGAGCGGGGACACTTGCACGGGAGGAACCATCTTCTCTCTTCTAAGTAACGCCACTCACTCAAAGCAGACGGAAAGAGCAGAGGACCACAACGTCACCGGAAACGTGCCTCCGCAGCCCTTCCCCTCTGCCAAGGTTAATAGGACACGTGACTCTGCGTCACATGCCTGACTGACAGCCTGTGGTGAAGTGTGGGTAATGTGTGAGGAAGGTCAGGGAGGAGGATTATATCATTTACTGAGTTAAACTCCATGAAAAACCAGGAAAGATGGACTAACGTTAAAATAGCAGTCAATCCCCGAAAAGTATATTGATGATTATTAGGTTATTAGCTAAATGCTACAGGTTCACCACATGATAATGACTGACTGAAAAGTAACTGGAATTTGCTTATCACATAACTGAGGAGAAGAATCACAAATTAAAAGATTTGTAACACTTTTAGTAAATCTGATTCAAGGCCTCTGGGGTAAACTATCAGTATGACAATGTCACAGACACTCAGCCCCTCACAGTAAGTTTCTGGAAAACCGAGACCCAGCTCTTACAGTGTGCTAAGAAATCTTAATAAAAACAAACAAAGAATATCAGACACACTGGTGGTAGGTTAGGTTTATAAATGCTGGGTTGTTCACTTTCTTATATATTTAATTGTAATATTAATTCTAGGAGTTATTCTGACCTTGTTTTTGGTTTGCCAGTGTCCATTCCTTCTGAAGAACAGGGGGGGGGGAGGGGTTAAAATATTTTTTTATTATCATTATTTGGGGGGAGGACCCTTCCTCTTCCTTATTTCTGAAGGAAAAACCAGCAGCCTCCAGGGACACATACATCATTTATCCTAGGAGGCTTCGGGCCACTTCTGTGCGAATCCAAGATCGTCCGTGTGTCATAAGGGTCTTCCTCACAACTGCACAGGGAGATTGGGACTTTTTTCACATTTTACTTCCATTCCCTATTTTCTGTGTTCAAAACGTTGTCTTTTTTATTTGTTTAGTTGCACCACATAAACATATACATTTTTTTTTAAAAGTCCCCATTTCATTTGTTACTATACCATGATTTGTACCAATCATATTGCCTTTATGAAAAAGGGAAACATTGCTGAACTTTCAACAAGTTCTAAGCTACCTTAGTCCCCAGATGGAAGAACAAATCTTAGTTATCACAATGTTGATAAATTGGTTGATCGTGGTCATGTAATGGGTAGATTCCAATCAGGTTCTGCAGTCTATACCACCCTTCTGCCTGGAACAGTAACAGGTAGAGCTTCGATCTTACACTGGGTTTGAAGAGACTGTCATGATGCTGCCTTATCCTCCAGAAAGGACATTTTGATGTACTCAGATGATGAGAAAGCAGAAAGTCCCTGCCACCATTAACAGAATGTGTCACAAACTATAATGGATGGTAGAAAAGTCAAAGTTTCAGCACTGCGAATTACAGTGTGCATGAAAGTGAAAAGTTTGGGGTGCCCCAAATAAGTTGTGGTAATCAATGGTTACTACAATTAACCTCCCTGGCCGTATGATTAATGAGGATTTTTAAATGTAAAAGCGGTACATTTAAATTTCCCCTCCGGTCCTGCCCTCCAGCAATCTGCTTCCCTTGGCCTTGTGTCCCCAACGTTCACAAACCTGGGACACAGATGCCTGGCCAGCATAGCCAGGGAAAGACGCTGGGCAGCGCTGGAGGATGCCACAGGCACTGCTTGGAAGACACCCACTGGAAAGTGGCAACCAGGTAGGTGTTTTAAACTCCAGGCAATTTCTACCCCAAGTGTGGCTCGGGGACAGCTTTTGGAATGGAAAAGCCACGCAGAGCCACACTCGGGAATACCGCCAGGGAGGTTAACTGAGTCTTGTTAGTTTATCTCCTTCAAACTTGGGTTAGTCTCTCACTGCATTGCACCCTGGTGACCTTTCATGTTGCTCAAGTAGATTTCCACATCTTCAGGGCTGCCCAACCCTGGTTTAACTAATAGCTCACTTTGGCATGTTTGCATTGGGAGCCAGTGGACCCAGCATGGGTACAAGTTTATAGTCATGTTGGAGATGTAGGGGCCTAAATATGGAGAACAAAGTTACATTTGTAGAAGAACAAAAAAATGAACTTTATTTCCACTTTCACCATTAAATAATAAAGACAGGGTAAAAGGGTTTTGTTCGTTTGTCAGGTATCCAAAGCTGAGAATGAAGGTCGCCTAATACCTCTATATTGGTGATCAGAAGCTTAAAAAAAAAAAAAAAAAAAAAAAGTAAATAGTAGAAAAGTGGAAAAAAAATCTCCATTGTGGCTAATGTAGCTCCCTACTGTTAAAGTGGCGAAGAGTAGCTGGTGAACTAAAACTAAGCAGTGACCAGACGATCGCCATCTTTCACTACTGAAACTAGTGATCTGCCATTACCTAACCTTCTTAAAAGTGGTAATCACCATTTTTATAGGGCAAACAACACAATGTTATTTGTGTATAAATTAATTTTTTTTGATGAAATTTGCTCTTTGCTTTTGGTAAATGAGCCTCACAGTATCCACAGCCCATGGTTCTAGTAGCAATCGTGCAAGAGCCTATTTCTAATTATGCTATGTGTGAGGATCCATATCTGAGGCCGGTATAATTACAGTGTGAATGTGTTGGAGAGATTTCTCTGCATTGCTGTTCCCCTAATATATTTTGCAACCTATTGGCCAAGGAAGAAGTGATGACATGAGTAGTTATTGTACTGTGGAGTAGTTGAAGGAAAAACAGGGGATTGACTGTACAGGGCAAAAAAAAAAAAAGTCAATTGCCAAAAGCTGCAGACCAATTAAAATTTGTATGCACTATTAAGCAAGGATTTCTTTCTGTAAGTGAGAACTGCAATTTATTGGGTTCCTGCTGTTGGTATTCACTTTTGAGTATGTCATCATTTCTTGGTTAGTGGGAATAGTTACAGTTAGGTCCATAATTATTTGGACAGTTAAATTTTTTCCAATTTCCGTTCTGTACATTACCACTTTAAATGAAATAACTTTAAATGAAACAACTCAGATCCAATTGAACTGCAGACTTTCAGCTTTAATTCAGTGGGTTGAACAAAAAAATTGCATAATTTAAGGAACTAAAGCCTTTTCTTTTTACACGATCACTGAGTTTCAGGGACTCAAAAGTAATTGGACAAATTTAAAAGCTGAAAATAAAATGTTCATTTCTAATACTTGGTTAAAAACCCTTTGCTGGCAATGACAGCCTGTAGTCTTGAACTCATGGACATCACCAGATGCTGGGTTTCCTTCTTTTTAATTCTCTGCCAGGTCTTTACCGCAGCGGCTTTTAGTTGCTGTTTGTTTGTGGGCCTTTCTGTCCGAAGTCTTCAACAAGTGAAATGCATGCTCAGTTGGGTTCAGATCAGGTGACCATTCAAGAATATTGCACTTCTTTGCTTTAATAAACTCCTGGGTTGCTTTGGCTGTATGTTTTGGGTCATTGTTCATCTGTATTATGAAACGCCTCCCAATCAATTTGACTGCATTTAGCTGGATTTGAGCAGACAGTATGTCTCTGAACACCTCAGAATTCATTTGGCGGCTTCTGTCCTTTGTCACATCATCGATAAACACTAGTGTCCCAGTGCCACTGGCAGCCATGCACGCCCAAGCCTCCGCCATGTTTTACAGATGATGTGCTATGCTTTGGATCATGAGCTGTTCCATGCCTTCTCCATACTTTTTTCTTGCCATCATTCTGGTAAAGGTTGATCTTGGTTTCATCTGTCAAAAGAATGTTTTTCCAGAACTGTGCTGGCTTTTTCAGATGTTTTTAAGCAAAGTCCAATCTAGCCTTTCTATTCTTGAGTGGCTTGGACCTTGCAGTGCACCCTCTGTATTTACTTTCATGCAGTCTTCTCTTTATGGTAGACTTGGATATCGATACACCTACTTCCTTGAGAGTGTTATTCACTTGATTGGCTGTTGTGAAGGAGTTTCTCTTCACCATGGAAATGATTCTGTGATCATCCACCACTGTTGTCTTCTGTGGATGTCCAGGTCTTTTAACGTTGCTGAGTTCACCATCGCTTTGTTTTTTTCTCATGATGTACCAAACTGTAGATTTTGTCACACCTAATATTGTAGCAATTTCTCAGATGGGTTTTTTCGGTTTTACAGCTTAAGGATAGCTTGTTTCACCTGCCTGGAGAGCTCCTTTGACAGCATGTTGTCTGTTCACAGCAAAATCTTCCACATACAAGCACGAACCCCCGCCACACAAAAATCAACTCCAGGCCTTTTATCTGCTTAATTGATAATGACATAATGAAGGAATTGCCCACACCAGCCCATGAAATAGCCTTTGAGTCAATTGTCCAAATACTTTTAAGCCCCTGAAATGAAGGGATTGTGTAAAAAAAGACTTTAGTTCCTCACATTTTTGTGCAATCTTTTTGTTCAACCGACTGAAATAAAGCTGAAAGTTGTGAGAGCTGAGAGTTGTTTCATTTATAATTATTTGTAATGTACAGAACCAAAATTAGAAAAATGGTGTCTCTGTCCAAATATTTATGGACCTAACTGTATTTAACAGTTATGAAAAAAACTGTTAAATGAACTGTTAAATGAACTTTATAAGTTCTGTATAAGATGGTATAAATCAAAAACATAGTTGGAAGAAAGTGTTTAATTATGTACACAATGCAACAGTAATGATTACATAATTACTGGAACTGAAACATTTACATCTGGTAGGTCTTAAAAAACAAATGAATGAAGTAAATCCATCAATTAATTCATTCCTTTGAGTTCCTTGCTTTGATTGTAAACAGTTACGTTACCGCTCGCCGCCAGGCCAGTCCACTGGTTTGGTCTCATTGACAGTATGGGTAATGCCCTAAACACAGTCTGGAATGCACTTACATTACAGAGAAAGGTGCATGTCAACAAAAATAATTAACTTTGTGGCTCTCCTAATTCTAAACTTCATATGTACAAATATGCTGCATTTAGAAGGACAGTTTAAAATCATAATAGAAGAAACTAAAACAAAACGGTTTCCACTCTGAAGTCTATAGTTTAAAAAAGAGCTCTTGATCCTTGATTTTCAAATTCTGACCAGGCATCATTTAATTCCATGAAAATCATTTTAGCATACTGTTCATAGGGTTGTCCAGTGGCCTGAAAAGAGAAAAGAAAGAAATATTTAACAACATGTTTTCCAATGTATCTATGCTCAGTCCCCACTAAATGAATGACAGGATACTTTACCAACTTGTACTTTAGGCTTTAAATTGTACACCAAAAATTAAAATGACCTTGTCAAGTTTTTTATTACTGGACCAAAGACCTCAGGATAATAAAAACAGTACAAGATGGACTACTACAAAAGATTTTTTTTTTACCAAACCCAATATTAGGCAGCATTTGTCCAATACTTTGTCATGACTAGAACCATTTTTGTACGAGTTATTGCTGTTAGTTTGTGTTAGTTTGTTACAGCATTGCATAGCTAAATCTTGCAATGGCATTATTCTAAACAGAAATTTTAATCTTGCTACTAATTCTCAGTTGGATGAAGGTCTGGGCTATGCTAAAAGCCTCTGGGTTTGGGTTTGCAAGTACTTGTGCAGCTCTGGAGCTTTAGTGATATCTTTAGTGACTGTCTCAATGAAAGGGGAACCATAAAAATATGCACATATTTCAGTTACATAAAGGCCTGCTTCTGAGGCGTGAAAACAACCTTTTTAGTCCTGTAACTGGAACAGAAGATCCCAGAAATAAAAATAGTTGGTAAGAGGCAAATTCCTCAAAAATCCAGGACTTCAAATTTAAATTCCTAGAAAGCCAAGAAATGTATTTAGCTAAAACGGAAGTGCAGGTAAAATCAGGGGTGCAGGAGCTGTGATGGGGATTGCACTATATATGTAATTACATTTTCCATTGCAGGATAGCAAATGCAATATTGGACAATAGGTTTGACAGCATTTTTGTCCATAAATAGGCATATAAAGAAACCTACATTTGTCTGCAATTTCTTTGTCATAAAAATTAACATACATCACAAAGTAAGTCACTTGGTCACACGCTGCCTTAGCAAAATCTCTTTGGCAGTGCAACACTAAAAAGTGCCTACACAAAGGCCATTTTTTATTGAAAAAAAAAATTAACTGGATCATTACTGGAACTTGTAATACATGTGGGCCCATAATAGAGCGGTATCAAATTTCTATTTCTCATGACAGCTTACATTATAATTTACTGCAATTACAAACTTTTAGTGGCTCGTTTTAAACTAGGGATTTTTGTAAGGACAAAACAACATAATATCATTTATACACAGTTTTTTATATAGCGCCATCATATTATGCAGCGCTGTACAAAGTCGATAGTCGTCACTAAATGTCCCTCAAAGGAGCTCATAATCTAATGTCCCTACCATAGTCATATGTCATTAATGTAGTCTAAGGTCAATTTTGAGGGGAAGCCAATTACCCTTACTGCATGTTATTTGGATGTGGGAGGAAACAGGAGTACCCGGAGGAAACCCACACAAACACGGGGAGAACCTGCAAACTCCATGCAGAATATGTCCTGGCCGAAATTTAAACCTGGGACCTAGCGCTGCAAAGGAAAGAGTGCTACCTCTGAGCCACCGTGCTGCCCACAACATATGTAATATAGCTTATATAAAAGTCAAATTTATTTACAACAATTAAGAACACATACAAAAGCATCATACAATCACCTATGTGAGTGTGGCTTTTCCATATGGAAGAGCCAGCTCTTCAACATGGAACTTTTCTGGAATATAAATTTATAAACGACAATAAAATCTATTGCTATCTCACAAGAGATTGAGGGGCACTCTATAAAGATTATAGCAAGGTTGTTCTGATTTTTAAAAATTCAAGTATTATAAGTTTATTGCAAAATAGAGGCATATTTATTTCTAGGTACCACTGGACAGACAGCAGGAAAATGCTACAGGGGGAAGGTTTAGAGTGTTAGGAACACCATGACCAGAGATGACCTCTTGCATACATTTATGTACATTAATAAGAAGGTTGGGTCATCTTTTAGGCTAAGGATGTTATTAGAAAAGATATGGAAGAAAATTATTTTAACCCCCCTAGCGGTATTCCCGAGTGTGACTCGGGGTGGAAAAAATTGCAAAAAGCGGTAATCCCGAGTCACACTCAGGGTACCTTTGAGGGTCCCTCTTACCTTATCCCCGCGCTCCAGCGGCGATCTCACGATCCCGCTGTGAT
>NC_092860.1:66408691-66410372 GCF_032062135.1 Pyxicephalus adspersus
AGGATCACTTTTTGCATCAAAAAATGACAGAATTAGAACGCTAGGGAGGTTAATGTAGAATGCTTTTAATAGACTCAGTCCAATGTCTTACCTTGTCAGGATGAACCACAAGCACTGCTTTCCTATAATATTTTTTCACTTGATCAGGAGTTACCAGCTCAGCCATATTGACAGGTTTCCACTTTGTTTCTCCTTCCCAAAGTACAGTGTGTAGGGTAGATATCAAAGCTCTTATATTTCTTTCTTTACCTTCTATCCAGTCTAAAATCTAAAACGTTAAACAGAAGTGTTAAACCAAAAAACAAAAAAGCAAGAATATTTGAGACAGTAGAGTAACTTGGCTCAGGGTAGGGCAGAGCCAGCAAAGATAGATAAGATAGCCATATAAGAAATAGATTCTGGAAGGAAGAGCTCAGTAATGCTTTTGGAATCTCTGTTGTGTGTCCACTAGCAATTTAGCCAAAAAAACCAAAAAACAAACAAAAAAAACCCCATAAGGTTCTGCTGGATCGCCTTAAGGATTATAACTGACAAGGCAAGAGATATGGCTATACTGGAACCTGGGAGGTATCCAAAGAGTACTTAGGGGATAATAAGGAAAGCACGAGACATATTGCAGACACATAGCCACATGTGTCCATACGCAACCAGGCCACAATACTTGAGCTATGTAGAAAAAAAAAAAAAGTCATGCTGTTGGTAGTGAGGTTATCCTGTAGCTGGCTGCAAGTTTTTTTTTTTTTTTTTTTGTTGAAATATCCAAAGGGATTTGATTCATGTGTCCCTTTCATGGATGATAAAAAAAAATACGGTACTAGGCAGCTACTAGGAAGAAAAATTCTTCTTGTGGGACCTGCTCTGATGGATACAGTTAACAAGTTGACAGTACAGGTAGTCCCTGGATTATATACGAAATAGGGACTTTAGGTTTGTTCTTAAGTTGAATTTGTATGTAAATCGGAACAGGCACATTATTTTATTAGAAGCAATTAGGACAGATGTTTGCCTCAATATATTATTAAGCAGTGTGGTTTCAGTTACTGTATAAAATCCTCACTGTGGGTTAATCACAAAGCAAAAAAAAAAAAAAAATGATGGAGCCTGGACATTTCTTCGGGAGCAAGCTGTGCTTTGATATGCAAAAAGAAACAACTGCAGAGTTTGTCATTAAAGACTTACAAGAGCTTGCAGAAGAGTCTCAGCTGTGTTTAGCAAAGGATTTCTTCTGCAAGTCATGCAAACCACCCCCTCCCCCCCCATCAAGCCTAGTTGGTATCTAGGAGTTGTCTGTCCATATGTCGGATGTCCTTAACTCGGGGACTACTTATATTTACGCAAATAAGAGGTGACACACAAAGCAATGAAACTAATAAATTCTGTTCTCTAAAGAACATCTTGAAACCTAAGATAGCTAAGATAATTTGCCCATTCAAAAAAATGATTTTTCAAAAAAAAATTGATCAATAAACAGATCTGATCTCTTTAACCTCCCAACCGCTAACCCCGTACTTTTTCATCCAAAAATTTTTTGCTACTTTCGATAACCCCGTACTTTTTCGTCTATAATAAAATCTCACTTACCTGGTCCCGCTGTGCTCATCCAGCGTCGGGTCCGTGTTCCAGCGTCGTGATCCAGCGTCGGGTGTCCTCTCCTTAGAAGAAAAAGCCAGCTGGCTTTCTC
>NC_092860.1:66411093-66418979 GCF_032062135.1 Pyxicephalus adspersus
TATTATACAGTATAGCGAATTATCGCATTTTCAGTATTTTTCATTTATTTATGTATTCTTGTTTAAGCTGATTTTTGTGTATTTTAATTTTATTAAAAGTAATTTTTTTTTTACATGAGTTTCAAACATATATTATATTCATGATATCTACTAGAACCCTGTTCGGACATATTTCTGTAAGTAACAGGTCTACAATTTAAAAAAAAAAATTAATTAAAACCTGTAACGCTTTTGGTACAGAAATCTAGACATCAGTGTAACGCCCAGGTGGTTAAAGGTAACTTTATCTAACTTTAACTAAATTGTAACCATTTTTAAACAAATAAAAAAATAAACAAAAAATAAGTTTTCCAAAACCACCTGCTGTGGCTTTTTAACTTAAATAAAAACTTTAAATCAATGCATACTTTCAGTTTCAGTGGATCTATTTCTCGAGTCATTTCTTGTCTTCTCATTTCAGCAATAGTCCTGGGACCCTTTTTTTCGTTTTTTGCTGAAAATCCTTGGTTAGAAAGCAGGTCTCCAAAATCACTATCTGAAACTTTTGGTTTTGGCCCTGAAATGAAAAATTGAAGTATGTATGTTACTCACTATACCAAATTAATCTATTTATCTCACACATACGCACCCAAACAAACAAAGAACACATTAGTATTAGCAGTACACACATTTTCACATGAAAAGCTTACTGCTTGTATGTCAAAGAGGATGTTTATGCATAATAAACAATGAAAGGTACAAAATAAGTGAAAACTGTAGAAGAAGCTGTAGAAGAAGCGGTCTATGCCTTACCAAAACCTGGGGCCCTGATGCCCCTTTCTTCCCTGCCTCCAATAACACTGAAATTTGTACTGTAGTTAGGCTTGGTGTTGATTCCACTTTTGGGCTGGGTCTGCCAAGAGTTACTGGTAGTTTGTGGTTTTGGAGGTAGTCTAGAGTTGGTTTTTTGGAAAGACTTGTCACTAGATTGTGATGAGGATTGGGAAGATGATCCTGTTACCAAAAACATAGTTATACTCTTATAAATACACTGGCATTGA
Source organism: Pyxicephalus adspersus (assembly GCF_032062135.1). Taxonomy (NCBI): domain Eukaryota; kingdom Metazoa; phylum Chordata; class Amphibia; order Anura; family Pyxicephalidae; genus Pyxicephalus; species Pyxicephalus adspersus. The sequence goes on from NC_092860.1 coordinate 66,412,134, forward strand.
ACTACATTTTTTACTTAATACAATCTGAAGCTACCTACTTAAAAATGAATTGGAGACAAACAGCTAAATACTGTATTACCTGCAAAAGAATTTATATTGTGCCCGCCATGCAGGGCAGAAGACCTTATTTTTCTCTACTGCAGTTAAGTCTTGCTCCTCTCCCTGTCTCTGACTTGACAGTAAAAAAGAAATACAAGACTTTAGAGCTCAGTTCTTTGTCACTCTTTCCTTATTCTCCCCCTCTCATTCTTCCTATAATATGTCCTTGTGCTGCCTCCCTCAGTTTGTGATCTTGCTGTACAGTGGATTAATAGGAGGCTCATACCATGTAATTAATCTGTTTGAATTTAAAAAATGTAATAGAATTAGAAAAACAGACCTGCTTTATTGTGAGCCTTTTCCATTTAGCCATCATTCAGCTTTAACCTTATTTGTCCTAGTTTTATGAAATATGCAGAAGGCACTAGATTCTTTGGGCCAAATTTCACCAAACAACCAGTTTCCTCTGAAACAGGATGTAGATATACAACCCAAATGTTTTCTGCAACATAGTCCATATCATTACCTTTAGTATGAAAAGAACCAAAGTTGTCAAAATCAGCAAATGGGTCAAAACTTGAAGACTTTGCTTGATTAAAGGATGAGCTTGACGATGTACTCATTTGACTAGCTGGAGTAAAGACAGGACCTAGAGTTGAAAAACAAAACAAAAAAAGTCCCCACTTTGCACACAAACAAACATATATATATATATATATATATATATATATATATATATATACACATACATACACACACACACACACACTACATATATACACATACAAACATACATAAAAATCATTTTATCCTCCAAATGTCTTATTTACAAAATGAGGTATCCACACTTCGTGTAGTGGAGATAATCTAATACAGTGGTCCCCAACCTGTGGCACGCGGCTCTGGCCGGTGCAACCCCCAGCGGGCTTTGGCGTGCAACGGCCAGAGCCACAGACCATGTCTCTCGTATGCATTGCAGGCTCGGGGTAGTGGGTGGGTTGTGTCTCTGGATACAAACCAACCACTTTCCCATCCCAGGTCTGTGCCTGGTCTAAATGTGGGTGGGTTCTGGCATCATGACGTAACTCTGGGGAAAGTTTCTTCCCCTTTTAGTGACACACAACTCCCCACGCATGTGCGGTCAGCAGTCCGTAAATTTAGTGGTTCGTGAGGTCCAAAAGGTTTTTTGACCACTGATCTAATAGATATAGACTGTTTGGAGCCAATATTAGGCCAATATTAATACAAATAATTGATAATATCTAGGTTCCAGACTAACTCTCCTGTTACAGTTACAAGTTCTTGCTTACTTATGTCCAGTGAGTTGTGATTCAAAGTGCACATGAATTCCATTGGATAGTCCCTCCGGCTCTGTACTTTCTCAGATTTAAAGCATGTACTAGAAATCCAGCGATTGGCTAAATACTAGTAGTGAGCTAACATTGCTGCTTTTTCTGGACTAAAACCCAAAGCAGTATTAGCCCTGCACCAGTTTTTTTATTGAACATTGGCACACCTTCCCCTTTATCTTATGGAAAATAGAAAAGGGAATAATTTTGGGTCTATCAGAGAAGAACTCAGAAAGGGTGAGAACACTGCTTGGGATTTCAGTGTAACAGAGGCCATATTGTCAGCTTGTTATAAGTAGTAAGCAGCTGGCAGAATCAAATTGTATCCTTCTGTACTTTTATAGGAAGATGTGCATGTATTGCAGGGACATACTACATTGTTTGCCCACTTCAAATTCTACCACACAGCAAACCCATTACAACATATAAACTGCACCTTCAAATGCTGGTTTACTGAGTTTTGGAAGAAAGAGACTGTGGTTTTTAGAAGGCTCTTCCCATGAATTCCATCCTCCCAGAAGATCTGGATTGCTGGCAGATGAAACCATTTTTGACGGAGGTGTTGGTAAATGATCTGATAGAAAAAAAAAACACAAGTTTGCATCACAAAAATTGGGGCAATAACAAAAATATTACAAAACATCTCACCCAAATTCTAGGAGCCTCTACAAAAAATGTAAGAGAGCAGCAATGTCCTTCAAAGTGGCCATTAATATACACATCCTGAAACCCCTCCCATAGCATTTGTAAATACAGTTTAAAACGCCAAATAAAACTTGACCAGTTCACAAAGCAATCATGTTGATTAATGTATAGGTATTTCATTTGAAACTGAATCTTATAAATTCAAAAGCCTATTGCGCACCTGGACCCTATTGTAGCTGTGCACCTATCCATACTTATTATCACATCAAACCTTCATATGCACAGTTTTAATGAGATTCATTTTGCCTTTGACACTTACCTAGGTTTAAGAAGTCCATATTAGAGGTAGAGGTTGGAGCACTTCTTTCAGAGGGGTATACATTGGGAGTGGATGCAGAGTGTGGGCTTATAAAACAGTCAAAAAGCTCATGAGCTCCCGACTTATTTTCTGATACTGTTGTTGCAAATGGGTCAAATGGATCTGTAGAAAGAAAGAAAGCATCAAACTTTCAGCACCTCATGATGGTTTGGATTAAGTGTATTCAGGTTATAAATTATTGAGCTAAAAACATCACATTATATCTATATATATCTATATCTATCTATCTATATACACACACACGTTATTCTTATCTATAGCCTATACCATGGCCAAAGTTGTTAGCGTTACAATCTGATTATACTTTCAGGTATTGCAAACTTATTGGCCCTGATTTAATAAAGTTCTCCAAGGCTGGAGAGAATACACTTCGATCAGTGAAGCTGGGTGATCCAGCAAACCTGAGTTGGATCTGGTCCAGGATTCAAAACATTTGCTAGCAAACAGCAAATGATTTTAAGGAATCCAGGTTTTCTGGATCACCCAGCTTCACTGATCAAAGTGTATTCTCTCCAGCCTTGGAGAGCTTTAGTAAATCAGGGCCATTATGTTCATACGTGGTGCATTTTCACCAAACAGCCTCATTACTCTTTGATAATGCAGAATTCCACATGAGGTATTCAAATTGGGATTGAACAGTCTTACAGAAAAACCCCAAAGCCAACATTTAGATAATCTGCAATACAGTTAACGATTTATACAGCTAGTATAGACAACTAATTTAGAAAACCTTTTTAAAAACCTGTACAGGAGAACAGAAGAGGGTGGCTCAGCACTTTGAATGTATATATTCAATAGCACTCTCAGGCTTACACAAAAGTATGCTTACGGGGGGAGAGAGAGAGAGAACATGGATCACCTCAATATTATTTTACTAGTCAATCAATGGCTGCTACAGAAGAAATTCCTGGAAGAATTTCCGAAAAACTATTCACTGGAATGCAGGGACCCCATAGTTTCTTCTGCATTATTGTTCAGTTCAGGGTTCTGCTTTACTCCCCAAACCTTTGTGTCTAATAAAACTCATTAAATTTACTTACTCTCAACAGAAACCTAGATACCAGACACAAAAGTAGTGCTTTGTTTTTAAAGTCAGCATGCTCAGAATGGTGCACATGAACAGTAAACAAAACCTTAGTGCATCACTTTATAGCATGGCCATACCATGGCAGCCAGAATGTAAAAATATATTTATTAACTCCTTATACACACAAGGTTTCCTTCTCTAAAATGATTAAGTCTTATAAAGAAACATTATTTTATCTAGCTAATCTTTCACGTAAATAGCCAACAAAAAAAAATACCAGAAGCAGAATTTGTGGTGTTGAATAAGGAACCCGACTCTGCTGAGGTTTGTTTGCTGAAGAAATAGTCCTCTCCGGATCCTAGTAAGTTGTCAGTTTTTAAATCATCTTTAAACAAATTGTCTGAGAAGAGATTGTCTAGTAAAGCTGCATTGCTGGATGAACTTTTCATTTCTCCTTGTACAGTGCTAGTTTCGGCAGGTATAGAACCCGAATGAAGTCCCAACAAATCTGCTTCTTCTGCTTTTGGCTCTGGATTCTCTGTACTTTTGTCAGTTTCAAATACATCTTTAGAGTTTGCGCCATTTGCTTCATTGTCTAATCCTCGTTCTTCACTTTCTAATGCACTATGCACCTGGGAGAAGTCACAGAACTCCTCATCAGAGGGATCGCTTTTGTTATCAATTGTGGCTTCATCAAGCTCCTCTCTAGAAGAATATTCCTGGGCCTCAGGGTAAACATCTCCTTCTTCCATTTGATCTGAAACAATAAGTGATTGAAAAAGTTTGTATCTGTATTTTCCTATTTTGTTGATAACGAAATGACACTTTTTTCTGTTATATGGTAATGGTTTGCTTGAATGTCATGTTTAACCAACTAAGCGGTAAGCCAGAGTGTGACTCGGGGTAGAGAAAAGATGCTGAAAGCGGTAACCCCGAACCACACTCGGGGTAGCTAAAACAATAGAAAACAATAGTAAATAGAGCCTTACCTGATCCACCAGCATCCTTCTCTGTGATCTCCGTCTTCTCACTTACTCAGGCCGGTGTCGTCTGCATCCGATGAGTCATCAGGGAATTCCCGGTGACGTTGGTGCGTGCGGACGTTCCATCCGGGGCTTGGCCGAAATTTCAAATCTATTTGTATTGCATTCAATTCAAAATAACTGTATTGAATGCAATACAGTGGATTTATATGTGTAAAAGCAGTACATTGTCTTTCAATAACATTTATTTTACTGTATAATATAATAGTATGAGTATAATATTTATTTTTTTTTTAGCTCTGTGTACATGAAGGAAAATGACAGAGCTCCAAGTCCAAATTCATAATAGCAATGTCACTGCCTTAAATGAGTCACAATGGCCCAGAATTGATATGATTGGGAAACAGCTGGGGAAAAATAAAGGTTGACAAAGCACCAGAACCTGATGGATTACATCCACGTGTCCTCAAAAAGCTGAGCTCAGTTATTTCAAAGCCATTGATTCAAATTTTTAGAGACTCTTTAGTCATTGGCAAGGTACCGATGGATTAGCGTAAGGCTAATGTGGTTCCTATCTTCAAAAAGGACGCAAAGTCATTACCAGGTAACTACAGACCCGTTAACGTCCATAGTTGGAAAGGTCTTAGAGAGTTTGATAAAGAACCCCATAGAGGCGTTTCTGCTAGAAAATAATATTATAAGTGATAGTCAGCATGGCTTCAAGAAAGACAGAAGATGTCAAACAAATGTAGTCTACTTTTATGAGGAAGTAAGTAAACAGGTAGACCGTGGAATAGCAGTTGATATAGTGTACTTGGACTTTACTAAAACATTTGACACTGTACCCCACAGAGGGTTAATATGCAAGTTAGGGTCGATAGGTTTAGAAAAGTCAATCTGTAAATGGATAAAGAACTGACTTAAAGATCGCATCCATAGAGTTGTAATTAATGATTCATACTCTGAATGGTCTAAGGTTATTAGTGGTGTACCCCAGGGTTCAGTGTTGGGACCTTTACTGTTTAACATCTTTATAAATTATATAGAGTTTGGGATTAAAAGTACCATTTCTGTGTTTGCAGATGACACCAAACTATGTAAAGGAATTAAGTCCATACAGGATGTCTATAATCTACAAGCAGACCTGGATGTACTGTTTGATTGGGCAGCCAAGTGGCAAATTACATTTAATATAAATAAATGTAAAATTATGCACTTGGGAGCTAACAAACATGCATGCTTCATACTGTCTAGGGGGGATACATTTGGGGAAGTCAGAAATGGAAAAGGATCTGGGGGTTCTGGTAGATCATAGACTTAACAGCATGCGATGCTAAGCTGCAATATCTAAAGCTACAAGTACTTTCTTGTATTAAAAGAGGAATAGACTGCAGAGATGGAGACATTATCCTGCTCCTGTACAAAGCATTGGTCAGACTACATCTGGAATATGCAGTCCAGTTTTGGGCACCAGTTCACAAAAAGAACATTGTGGAATTGGAGAGAGTGCAAAGAAAGACAACTAAATTAATAAAAGGAATGGAGGAGCTCAGCTATGAGGAGAGATTAGCTGAACATACTATTCTACCTTGAGAAGAGACGTTTAAGGGGGATATGATCACCCTGTATAAATATATAAATGGTCCATATAGAGAACTCTCTTCCCCATTATTCACTTTGAGAGCATTACAAAGAACAAGAGGGCACTCTTTGCGTCTGGAGCAAAAGAAGTTTAGGCTCCCGATAAGGAAGGGATTCATCACTGTAAGGTCTGTGAAAATGTGGAATCAGCTCCCTCAGGAAATAGTTTCAGCAGCTACTATAGATTGCTTTAAGAAAAAGCTGGATGTTTTTCTAGAAGCACAGAATATAACTGGGTATTAGGGCTTGAAAGTAAAAATAAATAACAGTGACTGTTGATCTAGGGAACATCTGATTGCCTCATGGAATCGGGAAGGAATTTTTTTCCTCTGTTGAAGCAAATTGTACCACGGTTTTTTTTTTGCCATCCTCTGGACCAACTATGTTCTATGGGGTTTAAGATCTGGGATATGTTTATTTCCCCAGTGGTTGAACTTGATGGACCTATGTCTTTTTTCAACCTAACCTACTATGTAATTTATTATTTTGACGTGATTTTGTGTTTTAAACTTTATTTTACTCATACTAATACCGTATTTTTTGCCATATAAGACGCACTTTTTCTTCCCCAAAACTGGGGGGGAAAAGTTAGTGCGTCCTATACGACAATTATTTTTTTAACACATTTAAAATAATATACTCACCCGATACCCGATCCTGCGTGTGTCTCTGGCTGCAGCTTGTCTCTCTTCTCTCCTCTGCCAGCATCGTGTTTTCTCCTGTCTGTAAAGCAAAGCGAAAGAAGCCGGCACAGCGCCACCTGCTGTTCCCTGTCCTAACTGC
>NC_092860.1:66419166-66427731 GCF_032062135.1 Pyxicephalus adspersus
AATCTTTCAGAATCTTTTTTTCTAGATTTTCCTCCTTTAAAATTGGGTGCGTCTTATATTCCGGAGCGTCTTATACGGCGAAAAATATGGTATATTATACTGTAATAGAATATTTCATGAAAAACAATGTATCGCTTTTAGACACATAAATCTGGACAAAAATAAACCACCCAGAAGGTTAAAAAAAAAAAAAAAAAAAAAAAGATTGTTGCCTGCAAAGTAGACACCATAAAGTGACTGAATGTACATTTTTGCACTCCCTTATTCCCAGATTAGCCATCATAGTTCTTAAAATAACCTTTCTTGGTTTAAAATGTCTGAAAGTAAGAACTTGCACATGTGCACATATGCAAACGACCCATATCTTTGTGAAGAATGGTTACTCAGGCACTATGAAATGTAGTGCACAGTGTCAGATGTGACCAATGAAGTACTACAGGCATATATGAGGCAAAAGGTATATCTGCAAGACTTTTGGTGTCTACTTTGCAGCTTAAACTTAGATTTTCACCAAGTACAGCGCAGAGGTATTTACAGCTTCATTTCTAATATTTCTTTACTATATACAACAGTAATTAGAAATAAAATTAGCAAACAATTCATCCAGTAACAAAATCCCAACATATGGAATAATTAATTTTGTAGAGTTACCTTGCCAGTCAAGTGTTTGAAAGAAGTTTGTCTTTAGCACATCAGAGTTTGGCGGCTCCGGAGAATGTTCTGTTGGTGATGTGTCAGCTTCATACTGTGCAGTTGATCCTGGCTGTCTGGGTAATTCAGGTTTCCCTACAAAAAAAAGTTGTATTACGCACTCCTAATATTGAATTTATTGAATAAAGGTATAATCAATGTGCCCGACTGGTTCTTTTCTTGTAACATTTTTTTCTGACAAATGTATGTATCTAGGAATAATAAAAATAAACTTTTTGCAACCAGGCATCTAGTCTGTGTTTTTTGTGCAGAATTGTCAAATTAGATGATTAAGTGTTTATTCTTTTGCTGCATTTGAAATACAGAAGAGATGCCTGGGAAGCACTAGGAAAAATGTTATCAATCCTTGTCCCTGCTGGTTAGATTTCCCTACATTTTTGTTATGGTGTCTATTCAGAATTGTCACCAAAAATAAGTGGAGGCTAAATCTTATACCTAACCAACTATTCCTGTAAAACTAAGGAACACAGACCACAAGAATTTAAACACACACTTTTCCAAAAAAAAAAAAAAAGTTTTAGCTATTCATAAATGAGTGTCTAAGAAATACACAAGTCTCAGAGAGAAAGCATAGTTCAGGAAGGTTTACTGGATTTCTATTGTATATTTCTTTTTAAGAATCGTTCACAAGCTCATTTACCAAATTTTGACAGGATTTCTTGTTGCTCTTCCCGGCATGAAAACAGTATTTTTGGAGTCAATCGTTTGGTGTTGAGGTTTTCCCAAGGTGGAGTGACATTTGCTGTTCTATCTCTAGAAGACACTTCAACTTCCAAATTTACTTGAAATAAGTCTGGATATTTTTCTTGTATGTCACAAGCATCTAGATCGTACCTACAGTAAAATCCAAAGTACAATTAAACGTGTAGGAAAAAACAAAAACATACTGTATAATGTAATGCTATGAAACAAGAGGCTAAACTAATGTAAAGCTGATTAGATGTACCTAAAATAAAAATGAAACCAAGATAGAAATGTAAGATACCAGTTTTTAGTCCTACCTTACTCTTGTTCTTTAATCAATTAGTCATAAAGCAGTTAAAGTAAGAGAATGCAGTAATAGTAAGAGAATGCAGGAATAAATTAAAACAGCGCATTCCAACTGTACTGGTAAACTGAAGTACAAAAAAACAGGAAGTAACAAAATGTTCGGGAAGTACAAGGTCAGAAGTTTAAGTAGGAAATATTTAAACAGCAATAGGATTAATGTTCATATGACTCCTAGTAATTTTTAAACCAGGTTTTTGTAATACAAAATATTTTATGTGAAAAATACTACTTGGTCAAATTTAGAGAAGCTTTGTCAGTGACAGCATTGAGAAAGCAGATGGCAAATTAAACACCAACAAGAACTTTATTTAGGAACTGTATGTGCTTCATAACAGTCTTATATATAATACCAGACTTATATAAAAAATGCTATCACCTAGTACCAATGTAATACAACAGATCAACGTACTTTGCAAACTTCACAGTAGTAGCATTTCTAGGAACAAAGCCTGTGTGAAACTGAATCTGGAACATCTTCATTGAAGTCATCTGAAATATAAACAAACATTTAACACACACAGTGTAAATAATAACCTCAGAAGGTCAGGTTTACTAATGACATTTCATTGTCCCTAATGTCCCCTTTTACATTGCTAATTGCATTAATGCGTTTTCAGGCTTGTTCAGACCTGAGGTTTTTTCAAACATTTTCAAGGTTTTAGCACTGAAAAATGCTGGCAAAGCAGTTAACATTGGGCCGAATATCCTTCATTTGAAAGGTGGCACCAGCATTTCCATATGGTTTTCTTGATACTCTGTCGCCTCTAAAGACCTAAATGGAAAGTGTTTACACATGACTAAAAAGGCTTGTTCAGGCATTTTTTTTTCTTTTTTTAATGCCCAATTTGTTTTTTGTTTTTTTTAAAAAAGCCTAAAAATGCCAGTACAGGCAGTTGCAAATGTTGTATGTTCAGACCTGCTTTAGACTGGGAATGATTTCAGGCTAAAACACTAGCTTTTACAGACGCCTAAACAGGCTTTTGCAAAAGCATAAACAAACATTTTACTACCAGTACTCATTCCCAGGGTGTTGGTGAGCAGAGATCTAGTGACCCACATATTACAGGGGGCTTCCAAAAATCAATAAGCCCCTCCACACTCAGACTGGCCCCCATTACACCAACCCCTGGCCTGCAAATGAACCTGACTGTCTTTCTAACCACATGTTAGTTACCATTGCAGCTGGCTGTTCTATGTTTTTCATTTGGCCTACCAATGCACCTGGCTGCTCTTTGGTCCTCATATGGCTTACCAATACACCTGGCTGTCTTTCTTACCACATCTGTGCTATCAATGCACCACACTGTCCTATGTTCCTCATATGGGCTACCAATGCACCTGGCTGCTCTGTGTTCCTCATCAGGGCTACCAATGCACCTGCCTGCCATTGGAGCAAAAAACTTACTCCAAATACTCCTTGCTACCACGCCAAAGGACTAAACCCCCAAAAATTATGACAAATACATGCTTTAATCATTGTATATTAGATGTCAGATTTGTCTCACATCTCAGGATGGAAAGGATTCGCTTAATCAGCTCTGCTATGTCCAGGGGTGCAGCCACTGTTATCACACAGGACTTCTGTCTTGAGCACTTGGGGGGTGAATTTGCAGGCAACAAAAACGCCTGGAAACTGCTCTAAAGCAGCTGTAATCTCTTTCCATAAAAATATGCGGAGGCTGGCAAAAACGCTACAATACCTCTGATTTTACTGCAGGTCTGAAATTGCCCTTAGTGTTTGCAAATGCCTGTCCAGAATCATTTTGTATGAAAACGATCCTGGACAATTTAGCTGTGCATAGCAGGTTCAAGGAGTAGTAATGCCCCTGTTGTTTTACTACAGGTCTAAACAAGCCCTAACATATAAGGCATCCTGCTCTGGAGAAAATACAAAACATGTATGCCTATTTTTTCATCTGCCCTGGAACTCTGGCAGCCACATAAATGCATGGGCACTCTCAACACAAAATAACACACCAGAGCAGACAGGTGCAAAGCCAGATAAAGTGCACTATCTTTTTAGTGTTGGATAAAGTAAGTAATAACTAAAACCCCTGTCACATTTTTATTGCTATATAAAAGTGCCTGCTAGGTAGATTTGACTTGATGACTGTGGCAATTATCACCAAATCAAGAAAACGATAAATCTTTCAATGGGGACGCCACACAGACTGCTAAAACAAAAAATGTTTGGCTATACAAAAATGTAAGTTAAATTTGCTGACAAAATTACATTTTTAGATATGAAACAAGCAATATTTATTTCTAATTTTTTAGAGACTCTTTTTAGTCACTGGCAAAGGTACCGATGGATTGGCGTAAGGCTAATGTGGTTCCTATCTTCAAAAAGGGAGCAAAGTCATTACCAGGTAACTACAGACCAGTTACTTTAATATCCATAGTTGGAAAGGTCTCAGAGACTTTGATAAGGGAGAGGAGTTTCTGCTAGAAAATAATATTATAAGTGATAGTCAGCATGGCTTCAAGAAAGTTGTCTTTTTACGAGGAACTAAGTAAACAAGTAGTCAGTGGAGTAGCAGGTAATATGTGTACTTGGACTTTGCTAAAGCATTTGACACTGTACTTAATAGTTCTATTTATTTGTGATTGTACTATGTTTGCTCTTCTTAAACTGATTTAATGAAGTTTATGTCACTTATTTTGTAATTATTTGAAAAATACATGTTAATACTTTGCCAAAAAACCCTGCTTCCTTCCTACTTCTTTTGTATTTTGACTCATTGCGGGGTTGGCTGCTTTACCGCTCATAATATAGGTTGGGCCTCTTTCTCTAATTTTTTGTTATATATTTGACACTATACCCCACAGACGGCTAACATGCAAGTTAGGGTCAATCGGTTTAGAAAAGTCAATCTGTAAATTAATAGAAAACTGCTTTAAAGACAGCATCCAGAGAGTTGTAATTAATGATTCATACTTTGAATGGTCTAAGGTTATTAGTGGTGTACCTTAGGATTCACTGTTGGGACCTTTACTGTTTAACATCTTTATACATGATATATAGTTTGGGATTAAAAGTACCATTTCTGTGTTTGCAGATGACACCAAACTATGTAATAGAAATAAGTCCATACAGGATGTCTATAATCTACAAGCAGACCTGGATGTACTGTTTGATTGGGCACCCAAATGGCATATTACATTTAATATAGATAAATGTAAAGTTTTGCACTTGGGGGGTAACAACATGCATGCTTCATACTGTCTAGGGGGAATACATTTGGGGGGACTCAGAAATGGAAAAGGATCTGGGGGTTCTGGTAGATGATAGACTTAACAGCATGCAATGCCAAGCTGCAGTATCTAAAGCTAGTAAAGTACTTTCCTGTATAAAAAGAGGAATAGACTGCAGAGATGGAGACATAATCCTGCCCCTGTACAAAGCATTGGTAAAACCTCATCTGGAATATGCATACCAGTTTTGGGCACCAGTTCACAAAAAGGACATTGTGGAATTGGAGAGAGTGCAGAAAAGGGCAAATAAACTTTTAAAAGGAATGGAGGAGCTCAGCTATGAGGAGAGATTAGCTGAACTGAATCTATTCTCCCTTGAGAAGAGACGTTTAAGGGGTGATATGATCACCGTGTATAAATATATTGCTATATATATATATATATAAAAATATTGCTTTAGGAAAAAGCTGGATGCTTTTCTAAAAGCACAGAGTATAACTGGGTATTAAGGCTTTAAAGTAAAAATAACAGGGAACATCCGATTGCCTCAAGGAATCAGGAAGGAATTTTTTTCCCCTGTTGAAGCAAATTGTATCAGGGTTTTTTTTGCCTTCCTCTGGACCAACTATGTCTTATAGGGTTTTATATCTGGGATATGTTTATTTCCCTAGTGGTGGAACTTGATGGACTTATGTCTTTTTTCAACCTAACCTACCTACTATGTAACTATGGTATAATATTGGGAAAAATATTAAACTGGATAATTACTAGACGCATTACCAAAGCTGTTCTGCTCCCCAGGTAGATACTATATATATATTAAATTACCTTTGCTTGCAATCTACCACCTAGTGTAGATCTAGCATGATAAATGACTATCAGCACATCACCCTGTACTGTCACATCTAATGGAATTTCGGCTTTACCATCTTCAACTTTAAAGTCCCTGAAATCAAACAAGAGGAAAAAAAAAACAAGGAGGAAAAAAGTCCACATTAGTTCCAAATAAATCCACAGAAAATACTGAGCCTATTTTTATTAATTTTTTTATCAAGTAGCTAAAATATACCTAATAATTCAATACATGCAAAAATTATCTAATAAAATAAATATATTAATACAAGTACCCAACAGTACCTAGAGAAGTACAGAGTTACATGGCATATTTATAACAATACATTTAAATGCATGCTTACCTCATTTTATCATATTCCTGTGAGGTGGTGGCCACTCGTTCATCCCCAACATACACTTCACAGAAAGGACGGCAACCACTGCGCAGTTTGCTGAACAGTGGCACTGGAGTCATAACTATAGACTTTATGAGAATTGGTTTACTGTGGGGAATTATTGGTTCCTCCGCCATCATGTCACACATGTATTCTATGTACCTGCAATACAGAAAAATTTACTGCCAGCCATCTGTGATATGTGAAAAACTATCTCTGATTCTTTTGGATGAAAGACTACTTTACTTAGCCATCATGTAAATAAGGAGTGCAACAACAGAAATATCTTTTCTAATTCTAAGGAATAGAGACATCAACTTTCTACACTTTTTAATGCATTAGGGACATTTGCAACATTACTAAAATAATTGGGTGACATAGTACCTGCCGGAATCATTTTTCGCATGCAGAGGTGCGGCTGCCCTGTTTATTGTTAGCATTTTAGGGGAAAACATTTGCCTGAGCAACAATACTTTAGAACAGCAGTCGCACGCAAATATATTTTAGGTTGGCGACCGCGGCATTAGAAGGCTGCATGGTATTCGTATACAGGATTTGTCAATTAACATGTCGGAATAAAAATTTAAAACATACCTTTTATGGGAGGGCCATATACCAGGTGGACATCTCTTCATACTGAACATGTACACAGCAGCTTCAGCAGTGGTAAATAGACGGCAGAAGCACAGGAAGGAACATACTACCACAGCAGATGCAGCTCTACCATCCTTCAAGGTAAGCATATGATAAATTATTATTTTTAAAAAAAATTAGCATCAACTATGTTGCTGAACAATCTCATGTGTGTCTCCTACATCACCTGACACAGGCGCGGGATCAGGTGACGTTGGTTGGAAAAAAACTTGCCAATTTAACAGCGCATGCGTGAGATCAGCATTTTTTTTCCTTTTTCACAAAAAGGCTCCTTCTGCGCGTGCCTGAGATGCTCGGGCATGCGCAGAAGGAGCACCCAAGAGCGTGATGTAGGATGCGTGATGTAGGTATCCAGGGAGGCTTTGCGCTCCCATTCATTCTGAATCCATTCAGAATTAGGTGGCGGGTGCTGCACCCTTTTTTAAAAAAATAAAAAAATACAAACAGAATTTCTACTCAACATAAAAGGGTTGTCTAACCTTTTATGTAAAGTGAAATTTCTGAGTGTAGGTACCCTTTAGGCTTCAGCGCTTAGAAGAATCTGCAATACGTTTTGAATAAACCCTTGCCATACTGTATATGTAATAGAAAGGCTAAACCAATAGACCTTAGAGAGGATTATACGTCCAAAAGTAAGAGAAACAGATATGAATCAAACCTATTTTTCAAAAAAGATGGCCTATTATAAAAGTTACTTACAAGGCAGTGTACAATGCATACATTCTTCTGATCCTGTTTCAGCCATAAATGCATATTTTTACAGATGCTGTAAAGATTTGTGAGATTTGGGGCACGCCTTCCAGACCAACCACATTCGGAAACCTGTATGAAAAGAACAGTCCTATACATTAAAAGCTGACACAGTTTTTCCCTAAGAGTTCTTACTGCAAAATCTGCAATCTGCAAAAGCTCCTGCCAGTGCTACCTGTGAATTAGGATGAAAAGGCTGCCTACAGAAAGTGTAAATTTAATTTTACTGTTAAAAATGGATAAAGTAGAAAATCAAACACACCTCAGTCTTCACACTGTTTACCTTGCAAAAATGACGGGTCCCTAGCAAAGACATTATTTACCAAGACTCCAAATATAGCTTATTTGTATTTAAAATACAATACTAAAATTTCCTATTTCAGATAATAGTAATAATAAAGTAGACCTCCAATATAAGAATAAAGCTTAGTGAGAAGTTGAAATCTATCTAACTATTCGATATGCAATCTGATACTTATATTGAATTTTTAATTAGATTATCGAAAAGTGTTTTGAACCGGTATACATGTTCCTAATTTTCTTATATTTTCAATCGCTTTATAGCTTCTTGAAATTAACAATAATGATAACCTATTGTTCCCAGGCTGGGGGTCATACCAGACCCAGAAATGGTGCCTACAGTATCAGATAACATGACTGGGTAAGGGAGCTTGCTGAATGTCATTAGCAAGCTGACTCCTAAGAGCAATACGTAAAATCAAAGCATATTTGAGCTGTAAAATTGCTGAACAAGGCAAAAAGCACAGATTAATTATATCAATTGGCAGTAATGAAACGCCTTGTATGTTGCACACTTTTAATAACTATAGAATTACATACCGTATTTTTCGGACTATAAGACGCACTTTTTCTTCCCCAAAACTGGGGGGGAAAAGTGGGTGCGTCTTATACACCGAATACATGTTAAATATACCGGTAATTAAAAAAAATCATACTCACCCGATACCGCGATCCC
>NC_092860.1:66428908-66475725 GCF_032062135.1 Pyxicephalus adspersus
GATACATTGACACAGAGTGATTTTTTAGTATTTTGTTCAGAATCTTTTTTTTCTAGGTTTTTCTCCTTTAAAATTGGGTGCGTCTTATAGGCCGGAGCGTCTTATAGTCCGAAAAATACGGTAATTAGCATATTAAAACTTTAAAAGTCAATAGTACCATGATCTGAAGGAGTTGGTGTATCAACTCAACAGCTCTGACCTACGGTAACATGCATTGGCATTCCTCGCCTTTTCCTTTCTGTGTATGACTTTGCAGTGTATTGTGTATGAGATGCAGACAACTTATCAGGGCCTACTAAATGAAAGGTAAGAGCTTAAGCAGATGATCATTACACAACTCTGCACCCCTGTGGAATGTCAATATTCACCAACACAGGATCTAGACTTCTGTAAACATGGGCAAAAAACCCCACCCCATTATTCAACTTTTTAATTATTTATTATTATTATATTAAATCCTGGGACACAAGTAAAAGCTCTAGCACATAAAAGCAGGGAGGTAAATGTAAAGGTCAGTGCTACAGGGGAGTGGGGCTTATCGGCTATAACTCTTGACCTAATGTACAGACAGGACCTTCAAAGGGGCTTTAAAATACAGTCATGGCCAAAAATATTAGCACCCTTGCACTTATGTCAGAAAATCCCCCACTTCTCCCAGAACACTGTTACAATTACGTTACTACTTTGTAGCTCCATGTTTTGACTGTAGGGACCGTGTTTTTATTTATTTTTTTTTTTGAAGGCGTCTTATTGTTTTCTGTAAACAGTCGAATGATGTGGTAGTTTTGTTTCACCTATCTAAAGGACATTCTCCCAGAAGCCTTTCACTGTCCTCTGGACTAAAATACACCCTTTGGTAACGCACATCATCGACAGAAAACAAAAAGAAGCGATTAACATCAGTTATTTCTTCCAAAGGGTGTGCTACTGAGTATTAAGTTAAGGGTGCCAATACCTTTGTTCAAGTCATCTTTGATGTTTTATTTGGAATGTCTCTGATTTTTTTTTTCTGTAATCTTGCAGTGCCAACAAAACAAATATACATGACAATAGCAAAGCATTTGTGATTGCAACAATTTTCTGGAAGAAGTGGAGCATTTTCTAACATAAACGCGAGGGTGCCAATATATTTGGCCATGACTGTACATGAATCTGACAACCTAATGTGTTAGCATTTCCCTAACATAAGGAGGGCAAAGCTCTTCAGCAAGGACACCAGTTACAACATTGCAGAGGAACTAACCCTTTCCAACTTTACCCAAAAATTTTAAACCAAAACAACTGTGCTGTATGTTGGAAGAAAGGCCATCACACAACCAATTGGTAACAATAACAGGGTGATTTCCCAGTGGGTAGTTGAATTTACTATTATTTACTAAACATTTAGATACAGTGTTCTTTTTGTAGAATAACTCTTGATTTACATTTTAACATTAACAGAGCTGAAGGTTCAGTTGTTCTTACTCTGTTATGGAATCTTGCAGGTCTGTACTTCCTTAAACTTAGGTTATAAACTGCATAACTCCCAGGATGCTTAGCATCCAGATATAAGCGAACATCTTCAATGTTATTTTTGATGGCAGATTCTACACCTTCTGCAGGAAAGGACATCACTAGAGTATAAACAAAGAGGAAAATCATTATTAGGTGCATACAAATTTACAATTTTAAACATAAATGTTTTAAATTTTACAACCTATATACCTAAGATGCCTTTTAAATATGGCCGTAATCTGTACTGATCTAAAGCACTAAAAGTGGACCTGAATTTAAAAAGTGAAGATTTGCTGTGTTATAGGGCATGTTAAGAAACGTTGTTTCCAATTGGTATATTCCTTCTGTTATAAAATTTCTTCTGAATAAGAGGAATCCTTGGATTTCCTGTGCTCATACAGATCCTATATCTATATGTCTGCAATGTGAGATCTTAGTCACTGTCTCTGACTGCTAATCTCACCAACTTTAGAGTGAGATTTGGTGATTTCAGTACCATGTTGCTCACTGTTCTCGTCAGAGGTTCTGATAGGAGGAAGTCTCCATACAAAGACATTTCAGGGGGTCAGAGATTGCCTTTAACTGTCTATCCCTCACTAATAAAACAGTTTGTTTTCTTACCAACATGAGTGCACACACCAATTTAATTTTTTTATGGTATGTACATCCTGTATATTAATGCTATTGAAAAAAAAAAAATTTTTTTTTGATATTGGCCATTTTAAAGTAAAAGCAATAGATGTGTTCATTATGAAGGTAACTGCACTCAGTAGAAATACTATGGATCTCTGTGCCAATGATAAATATTTCCTAGGTATGCAACTAAAACACTTGCAAAAGCAGCCATGCCGAATACTGTACCTAATTAAAAGCCACCATAAAAAAGAGAATTCTCTGACGTTCTCTATACTCCTCACAGGGACATATACTGTACAGTTTTGGAGGCTCAACCACATTTATTCAATATCCCTAATACTTTTTAATTTTGATTAATACAATAATACCAACTAAAGAAAACAAGTGTACAACATACCAGCAATTCTAGAAGTGATGTAAGACAAATCCAAATCTCCTTTTGCATAGCTGAAATACACAAAAAAAAAAAAAAATATATTTGTTTACATGCAAAGAGTGTGCTTTAGCTTAACTTTTAATCCTTTCACATGCAGAGTAAATAAAACCATCATCTGATCAAAAGTTTGGGATGGTTTGGGATGCAAAAGTTTACTCACCTATTAGTCTTAACCACTTTGCGTGTCATTTACATTTTGTTTACCCCATATGGAGGCTATAATTTAGTAAGTGGGCATATCCTAAGATTCTCTACCCTCAGTGATCCTAAATGCCCCCACAGCAGCCTGTAATCATGGAGGAGCAAGGTAAGCCACGGTACCCGAAGATGCCAGGGCTGCCAGCACAAACAGCTACCTATAACACATGCAGAAAGTTGAGGATTTTTTTTCATTCCTCCCCTATCCGTAAAACCGTTAAATGTAATGTACCAAATTAGTCTGCTAAGAAAGTGGAGTAATATAACAGATTGTAAAGGGAGAAGTGGCAGTCTGAGGTGCTTTTAATTTCATGTAACACTGATTAAATCTTTCAAGACCTACTACCCTTCTAATTCTATTTATAGTATTTCCAGTGCAAACGCAAAACCTTACAGCAGCTACTTCTGTTTCGCAATGGGAAACTTCCCATCTACCAGGTTTTGGAACTAGGCAGCCTCTTCTAGATAATAAATGGTTATCCACTGTTATTTTGAAATCTAAAAACCCAGTATGAGAAACAATCTACAAAATAATATGCAGCTTTGAAAGAACCTCAACAAATAAGTTATATTACCAAGGAAAGGGGAATGAAAAAGATTTTACTTTCTTACTTGGTGACTGACTGAATAACCTTTGAAGATGTATCTTTAATATTACTCAAGAACCGCTCTGTGCCACCTTTCAAGATGTCAAAAAATCCTCCAGAATTTTCATCATCTCCAAGAGCAACTGCTGTAGAAAGCAAAATGAATGTTATACTGCTGTAGAAAGCAAAAAAAATTATATTTATACTGTGTGTGTGAATCTATGGAATTACAAGCATGATAAAATATATGACATAGTCTGTCACTAGCATTACCAGAACAGTATGTGTTTCTTTGGGTCCATCGGTCCCAAAAAACTTGCTCTGACCATATGCAAGATCAGGTGAGGTGTCTTCAAAAATGTTTCCCAAAATAAAACAACCCAACGCCAATCTCGCTCTGTGCATAAGCAAGATTTTGCACAGGTTTACAAACATTTGTGGTAATGTAGCAATCTCAGGCACGGGCAAAAAGAGAACGACAGAAGGGTAAACCTACAGCCTCCTAGGATATGTGATGTAAGTATCACAGGACTCGGCAGGTTTTTTCATTATGTAGAAGGAAAGGCAACTCTTTCGCATAATGCTTATACTTTGATGATAGGTTTATCCTAATTCCATTCAAAGAAGAACAATCAGTATGCATAAATTCTCTTTTCTTAATCCCCTTTTTTTTTTTTTTCGGAATTATACTCACTATGGATTGAGATGCTTTGGGCAGAAATGAAAGGCAAATCTGATCACCCTACAAGTATTTAATCTTACAATTTAAAAAAAAAAATAGGTCTGCTTACAAAGCAGATCAGATAAGGCTCATCCTAAATATAATCAGATAGGACTGTTATGCTCATCGTATTGTCTCCATAGAGCAGGGCAGAACAAGTCCTCCATATCTGGAAACAAAAGTGGCTGTACCCAACAGTCTCTTGGTAATCCATCAGAACAGATTACTAAACAACATCAGAGGACAGCTGTACACATGCTATATTGTCATCTCAAAACAAACAGAAACTGCTATTTTGGGTGACAAAAAATCTAGTATCTGCATATGTTAAGTTTAACAATGGACTGTCATTCTTTATATACTTTATGTAATCTGACAGCAAGGTATGACGTGACTTACAAGACTATTTACTGCTGTACATGTGGGTATAAACTTAGGGGAAAATAAATGAATTCATATTATGTACATACCTGACTGTCCAACAGGTTTAGAACCCTGTGAAGGCAGTTTTTGATTCACAGTATTGCCATATCCACCATTTTGCTCCAGTAGCTGTAAAAATAAATAAATTATTTACAGTCCAATCTATCTATACTGAACAGGACATGACAGTGGGTATTGCAGTGCCATACATAGTGAAACACAAGCAAAGAACTTTGGTATGTCACTGCAGAAATGAGATGCTGAATTAATAACTGCAGTAAATTTTACTACAACTTCTTTTAGGCTGTGAAGGTAATGACTAAAATGCCCTGTGGAAAATAATAAACAAAATACAAAAAATATCCCTATAACTACAAGTACACAATAAATGTTTAGAAAAATGCACCCCTATAGGAAGATTCAAATAAACTTACTGGCAATGGTCTGCCCATCCAATATGTAATATTTGTCTAAATAGGGCATGATATCATAGCAATGCAGCAGTTTTTACACTGTGACCACACATTTCCATACTGCCCTACATTGGCTGCCAGTAATAGGCATTATAAAAATAAGTATAACTTTGTTAAAGTGAGATTTGCTTAACATACAATACAAGCTTGCATTGTCTAGATATAGAAGAGCCTCTTCAACTACTACAAAAAATTATAGGGTTTTTTTTGGATCCCTATCTGTAAACATAGACACTACAAAACATATCAAAATATAACATTTATTTGCAAAGAATAAAATACAACCATATCAATAAAATATGGTTGCTCTGATTGCTGTAAATAAAATTATGAATATAAATAACTGTCTTCAGAGCCATGTTCCACAGGCTTCTGGTCATTCATTGTAATATCAATTGTATTAAAGAATCGTAGTAATCTTATTGTAACCAGAATCCCTTTAATTTCAAAAGAAATTTAAACTCAAAGGTTTTAAAACAGGCAATATCAGGCGTAGAGAGAAGTCTATCAGGAAGTCATTTCTCCACACCTGCAACCCCACATGATAGCAGAACATAATCCCCCAGTATGCAGCCCAGTGATGCCGGGTTCACACCTAAGATACTGCATACTGGGGGATTACGTCCTGCTATCAGGACTATGTAGAAATTTTTTGAAGGGTGATATGAGAGACTTCAATATAAATATTTTTTTTTATACAGTTTACGATACCTGGGTTGCCTGTTCTATGACATGGGGTTGGACCCTGTGCAATACACATACTTATCTAATAGCACTAATTGTATATTAAAGTGTTTAGATGTATAAGAGCTAACAAGTAAGAGCTAACAAGGATAAGCAACAACTGTACTTTCTCAAACCGTACTTTTTCATTAACATTATATGCTTGAATATTTTGCCTTAGTCTAATGCGATAAAAGCCTACTGCAGCATTTTATCTTTGCTTTATTGTATATAATAGTACCTAATAGAAAGAACTGTCCAATTACCTCAGTGATTGGCGATTTAGGGTTTATGTTTCTCGCTATAGCGATTTCCTGAAGCTGACCAACTACTTCATTTATAGACAATCTTTCCTCTGGATTGACCTTTAGCATAGAATCTGTGAAAAAAAGAACAAGCAATGCTCACTGAAATTCAAACTAGTCTACCACGTTTTTAACAGTCAAGTGCTTATAATGGCTTACTTCATCTTTTGATAAAGGCTAAAGGGTGACAAAGACTATCAAAGGTTAAAGCAGAAGTGGGCTTGCCTACTAAGGTTAATGTGAGGAGTTCGATCTTTTCTCAGTAGTTTAAGATTTATTGCCACAAATCTTTCTATATTACCAAATATATATATTTTATATAGGAGTTCTATCATTCAAGGACAAGTGGAGTTGTTGTTTATACCAACAAGTTTATTATCCTTCTTTTTCTTTCAGTAACATGTTTGATCATATGGAATTCTGTAGGTAACACAGATACTTTTCTTACCTAACCTTTTATTAAAGGCCAAACAAAGCAAAACAAAGTGCAGTGAGAATGTGTGCAAATGAGCAATCAATTACATATTATGAGCAATCAATTGCCATGTCATTTGGGAAAACAAATAAACCTAAAACACGTTTTTTCACTTAAAGACACATTTTAGTTGTGTTGCTTAACAGGACCCAACATCCACATTGAAAAACTGCAGTTAGAACCACAGAAAAATTTTAAATGTTTACCTGGTTTAGTGTTTATCATGTCCAAAATGTACCCCCTGTCTTAAAGACAGCCTAAGTACAACAGGATAAGGTGCAACAGGTAAGTACAAATAATTGTAGAACACTGGGTAGAAGAATAAATAGGGAGGCTTTCATTTACTATGAAGGTAGTTCAGATTAGAGGTATCCCCTAGGAAAAAGCAAAGTTGTCTGCCTGGAGAGGAGGATGCAGAGATGGAGATGGGTTGAGGGGTACTGGGCATGCATAAATGTGTAAAGGAAGTGAGAGATGTCTCAAACTGGTTGCATGATAGCGGACAATTAAGAATGTGCCTGATGTAAAATGCAAGACCACAGTAAAACAGAGGGCCTGTGCAAATAGGTTCAATTGAGGCCATGCTTGAGGGGTTTAAATATACCTATTCAGGTCATGATTTCTTAGGTTTAATATCGTGTAAGATTGCTGAATGCAAATAGGCCCAGGCCATTCCGTCAAATACCTTTTCCGCATCAGTTGAATTTGGTAGCAAAGAGGTGAGGGTGATAACTTGAAATGTGCCTTTCATAAAGCTACAATATTTGACTTCTTCAGGAGCATCAATTCCACCACACACTCCTTTCAGATATTTTCTTTCTGAACTTACCCACAACTATTATTATAACTTTTAAACAGGAGTCATATAGAGCCAACATAATATGCAGCGTTGTACATTAAATACGGTTTGCAAATGACAGACTAATACAGACAGTGATACAGGAGGAGAGGACCCTTGCCCGAAGAGCTTACAATTTAGTAGACCTTAACCCCTTCCCTTACAATTATGTGGCTACTAGATTTTTGTTAAAATTGTCTGGCAAACAGGATCTGTCTTAAAAAGTCTTGCTCAGAAATATGCCCTTTTCCCAGTTTTAATTACACTAAATGAATGGAATGCTGAAAGTGAAAACATCCATTTGCAAAAGGTCTTAAGAACCATTTAACAGTTCACTTACTAATAATTCCATGAAAGACTGTGTATCTAGTATCATTTAATGGTATGGAGAATTTCCCATTAACAATACGGAGCTTTGATCCATCTTCAAAAGGATGTTGTTTAAAGCATAACAGATACAAAATACAACCAAGTGCCTAAGGAAAAACAGAACAAAACATTCAGATTTTAGGGAACATTTTTCAAAATTGACAGACATTAATTGTGTATTTTCAGAGACTGTGTTTTATAACAAATCACAATGCAAAGTGGTCAAAAAAACATTTAAGAAGCAGCTCTGTAACTTGTTACGAGTCACTTGCTGAAGACAAACCTGCACAATGGTCTGGCTCCAGAGTCTGCATTCTCCTTTGTTAAGGACAATATAACAAAAAGCTACACATGACTATTGTGATTATTGTTCTTTAGTTCAAGATAAACCCAAACATTTTTTTTTCAGCAAGGGAACATATGAAGGTTTGTGGTTAGATTTTTTCAAGTGCATATAGATTTTATAGAAAAAAATTGACACTGGACTTTTCACTTCCGTTTGCAAAATTGCAATGGAGACATGCTAATGCAAACTAAAGCGAGTACTACTGTAGTAAGGTTAGGGGGAGAAGCCTGCTGAAAGGGAAGGGGCTTGGGCAAATTAAAGGTTTGCATCAAGAATAGCAGAAATTTCTTCCTGTAGCAGGTAAACTTTTTTGAAGGGATATTGACTCCTGTGGCGAAGCCTTTCTTTTAAGTTTCACATTTGTGTGAAGATCCCAGGTTAGGAAACATTTTTCTTTTAATAAGTATTATTTAGAAGTTGTGCTGCCATTTATTGGTATAGAAATATGTTTTCAAATCAGAAGCTAACCACATTGTGCAATAATTCACTTTTATTTCGAAAAGTGATACATTTGTGATGTTAGGTCACTATTTTTTTTTTATGGGCAAATCCATAATCTTTACCCATATATCTTGCTTTTCTCCAATTGGGAAGTTTGAATATAGATCTATAATTTCTGGAGTTCTATATATTGGAGTGGTATTTCGAGTCACCTGAAAAACAAAAATATTTAGCATTATTCACAAATGTATAGATTAATTTACCATCTTACATTCTGCCAAAGTTCAATGCAGAACCCAGGAATCGGTAAACTAAATTACATTTCTATTTTCTATTGGAAAACAAGGACATATATTTTGATTGCATTGGCTCTGACTTTATTCAACCAGGAAGGAGATTAAAACAAAATAGGAATATATTTGGTTCCTATAAAAATGGAAGTATTTATAAGGTGACAGATTATTATAGCAAGCAGGACAACAATTAATCTGAAAAGCCCACCAAGACCAGGATCAGTTAGTGGGGAATTACCTAGAAAACTTTCCTGGAATCTCAGCGTACAACAGGTCTAAAACCAAAACTTTATTTTTCATTTTGGACAGAGGACAAAGGAACTAAAAGTCTTGTCAGTTAATTTTTCTGTCTGCGTCACACTGGAAAAATTCCTTTTAAATCCTGTTTTAGAAATATGACAGGAAGTGAAAGAATTCTGTCCTAAGGGAAAAAAAACTAAGAAAAATCCTCTCCTAAAAAGTTATCACTGGACCGAAATTTTATTGAATGATTTGCACTCAGCTCCATTTCAGAGAGATCTTTTATATGTTTGAGTATGTTTATTCATAATAACTGTAACACTTTGGACATTCCATCACTTTCAGACTTGGTAACAACCGTCAATAGGACAAACAAAGCTGGTGAATTTAGCGAGGTCACAGACAGAAATTAAAATCTGAAAGTGGTTCAAAACATTCTTTATCAAAAAAAAATAAAAGTGAATAAAATAAAGTGAAGTGTGTTTGCTATTATTAGAATTGTGCTCACTGTCTCTTATGAATCTTATCATGCCTTAAAGATTCAACAGATGCAATGTGATATACATATATATCAAAACCAACTTTTTCCTTTGCATTTAAAGGATATGCATATAGGAATGGTCTGAAACTCTGTCAGACTTTTACTAATATCCTGTCTTCTTCCATTTTCTTTTTAAGCTGTTGACCATTCATATCAGTAGTGCAAGTGAGAAAAATAAAATCCAAAATAGTCAACAGAGTTTTTAAAAAGTAAAATATATTCACACAGACAGCAAATTTTTTTGACCGGCTTCATTGGGGAAAACAGCCAAAACTAAAAAAAAAAAAAAAAAAAAAAAATGAACCTAGTGCAAGTTGCCTGCCAAGAAAAGAACAATCTGATACAGTTTCCTGTTTTTAATAAGTAGGTCAAATTACTTTCTGGATGAAAATCAGGGTTATGCCTATGGAAATTTTCTGTAGATAAACCAAAAAGCTGCACACTCATTACCCCCACCAACTACTTACTTCATCTTCAACAGTTGCTCTCCTCTGTGCAGTCCAGCTGTAATCTGGGTAATGCGCAATAGTAGTTGCACTACCAAAGTCACACAGTTTAATTGTTCCTTGGTTACTCACCAGTAAATTTTCAACCTGCATGAAAAAGAAAACGTCTGTAAACTAAATATATACACATTTTTATTTAACATCAATGGTATAACATGTATAATATGACAACTCTGGATTCTAGATTGCTTCTACAAAAAAACAACATTTGGCGAACTCATATTTAGGTTGTTCTTACATAAAAGTTCAATAAACACAATACAGGACAGGAAAGCTACCTTCCAAATATGGACAATCATTTCGCCATTAATACATTTCAATTCTAATCATTCACTTTTTCTGCATCCTGCAAATTAGCAGACTACTTACACACATCAGATGATACGCGTCCTATAATCGCCTCAGAGCTGATATCAGACAAAAATCTGGTGTGTGTACAAGTGAAGGGGAGAGAGCGCAGCGTGGTGCCACTCCGTTGTTCTCCCCCACCATAGAGCAGAATGGCGCTGTATGTAAAATGCTTGTTCAGTCTTTTCTTGTTGAATAGGATTGTAAAAGATCCTTTCCAACGACAATTACTGCATGTGTGTACACAGCCTTAAATGGCTGGTTAAGGCTGCATTCATTTAAAAAATGCATCGGGTAGTCATGAATAAAAGTTTTTAAATAACTTCCTTTGCTGCTACAAGGACAAAATATCTTGTTAGATGGATTATTATTGCTAGTTCAGTGTTCTCCCCAGAATTTTTTTTTTTTTGGTGAAAAATTTGAGAACGGCAACACACAACAGTTAGCATTCCCAATTGTTTGTTCCATAGATATTTAGTAACCCCTTCCTACAGCTCCTCTATACTTTGTTCAAATTTTGTAATGACCGCTTCTTAGTATGCATGTCTGATGACAGCTGGGTGACTACTGAAAATTGCCAGGTGGTGCATCTGGCTAAAAACGGCTTGGAAGAACACTGTAGTTAAATATATATTTACAATTTTTGTGAAATAAGTTATTTAATAGCTTTTATAAATGCTGGTGAGCACTAGATGATTTTATATACATGATTATTTTAAGGAGGTTAAACAGCTCTTAGCTGTTGCCTATAAATTTAATAATCTTTAACTTTTGTGCACTAAAGAATATTTATATTTCATGTATTATTTATTTTTTAGGCTAAGAACACTTTCAACGGTGTCCTTGACACTTCCTGCAAACCAATAATCCCCAAACCCATGTAATGGAGATGAACAAAGGCAGAAAAGAAACTGGTAACAACCTCTGCTATTGAGAACTCTAGTTGCCTTTATTTTGATGCTTTTAAATATGCTGCTTGATTAGACAACCCTAAACAAAGTTCCTATAATGCAAGTGTTTGTAACTTGGTACATTAGGACACCCTCCACTGGTGATGAACAATAAAGCACAAAAGATAATTTAAGAGCAATATATATATATATATATATATATATATATATATATATATATATAAACAATAGCAGTGACTGGACTGCTGCATTTTGTGTCCTAGGTTTTTTACTCAAGCCAATTACATTTTCTTTTTTTTTCAGGTAAAATGTAGGTATACACAGTATAGTGACACACAGGTCTGGTACTTTTCTGACACTCATTTACAGTATGTTTGTTCTGGGTCTGTTAAAGGAAAGTACTGAAATCAGGCACTATTATTTTCAGGAGACATACAATAACTCCGCATATGCTAATATATGGTGACTATTGTCCATGCAATTTGCTTTATTGGGTAACTATCTGAATACAGGTAATTTTTTTTTACATATATTTTTTTCACCGCCCCGTATTTGAATGATATTTGTGGATATTTGATTGTGTTATATATGTATCCACAGCAAATGTGAAGGAGAAATGCGTTATGTGAACCTGCATCTTTTTCTAAAGAATTTGGCAGTCCATCCAAAAAACTATACAAGAGCTGTGGATTTATTACAAATATGCCAAATAAAGCAAGTCTTGGCACTACATTTGTCCAAGCTTGCTTTACCCTAAATTATTTATAGTTGGTCTTCCCCACCATTCTTTTATCCGTTTGCTTTTGCTTGTTTTGCCTCACAATATCCATCTTTGTCTCTCCTATTTCACTTTTTGCAGTCCTACATTAAAAATATGTAGACAGCCTTATTTGTACCACCTTTACAACTTACTTCTCTTCAGGAAAGATACCCCTTTAGTTGGCGGGAGAATTCCCTATGGTACTTGGGTGTACAGATCACCTTTTCATATGCCTTATTATACGGCGAGAACTTCCCACCTGTGCTTAACTAAAAACCTCACTTCAGAACTGGAAAGCTTATCCTCTTTCCTTGTTTGGACGCATAGCGTCTGTGAAAATGATGCTCCTCCCAAAGCTCCTCTATTTGAAACCCTCCCAGTTACTGTACCCACACGCACTTTAAAAAAGCTTTGAAAATTCATTTGGGCCTACAAAAAGGCACAGACTGGCCCAAAAAGTGATCTGTGCCCCTAGAGAGGCTGGAGGACTGGGGGCCCTGGATTTAAGTAAATATTATCTGGCAGCACACTTGCGATGTATGCCCTCCTGGTCATCTCTACACGTCTATAGTGTCTGGAGGGAGATAGTGACACCCCAGATCCCAGATAGCCTTTCTCGGGGGGATGTCAGGGCCCTGGAGCGGGAGAGAGAGAGCATTGTTTCACCTGCGGAATATATTACATCTGGTGGATCACAGATGATTTGTTATCTTTTTTGGAGCTCAGGGAAAAGTATAAGTTGCTTCAAAGTTCAATTTATGCATATCTTCACATATGCCATTATGTGAATTCACTGTGGTCATCTTCCAGGTTCCCTGGCCTTACCCCATGTGAGAGGCTGTGTGGTGCTGGCCCACACCTCAGGGGCCTGATCTCATCTATCTATAAACTATTGCATTGTGTCAATCATCGGCCAATAGATACATTTTCATATATGTTGACATGATAGAGGAAACTGGGGAGAGAACCGGATTTCGGGACCTGGGAGGAAATCTAGGGTGCAGCTCAAAAAAGTTCTATATGCACAATCTATAAGGAGAATCTGTACAAAATTATATTTCGCTGGTACCATACCCCGGTGGTCCTCCACCGGCTCTTTCCAGGGACTGATCCCACCTGTTGGTGCTGTCATGCACATAGGGGAACATTGGAACATATTTTTTGGCAATATCCCTCATCCAACCATGCTGGCATCAGGTGAATCAGCTGCTTCAGGATGTCTCCCACCAACATATACAACTAGACATGGTCACACACCTGCTTGGTCTTCCGATGACTGGTGTACCTAAAGGCCTTGAAAAATTGCTTGTACATGTTTTAGTACCAGCCTGCACACTTATTTCCTCTAGGTGGAAATCTACCTCCCCTCCCTCCATGGACGATCTTTGTAAGCGAATACAAGACTCGTTGAATACAAGTCTCATTGAAGTCTCTTAGGCCTTACTTAAGAACCAGATACAGAAATTTGAACGTACATGGGAAGCTTGAGAATCAGAACCTCTTTCTGGACCTCCTCTCCCCCCTTCCCCTTTTTGTTTATACATGACCAATTTTTTTTTTTTTTAAACATTCTTTATTTACATGACAAATTTGACAATCTGGACAAGTCCACTTTTGTACTAGTTATATGGAAATTATTGAAATGCTTTTCTTGATGTCTTGATATATATTTTTTAAATTTGTCTTTGTATGTTTTCTACTGTTTTTTTTATTAAAAAATGAATAAAAATTACAATTTCAAAAAAAGTATTAGACAGTTGGAGGGAGGTAGGGTAAGCAGTTTCGCCGCTATACTAAACACTACTACACAACAAAAAAATAGTGGAGGGCCATGCAATGACATGGGGGATAGAGCTAGGTTTGAAAAAGACTTTGAACCCTTCTACCATCTGAACCTTTTATCTACCAACCACTGTGGTGATATAAGTGCTTCCTGCACTGGTGAGGAGACACACACATTTAAAGCAGATTGTATTGATTGTGCTCTTCAACAGGACATTGGTGACTTCTGGCTATCATAAGCAAATAAAATGGACAAATATGTTAAAAGAATAAATGCATCAAAAAAACTGTTACAGATTTGTTTACCTATAGTTTATTTTTTTCATAGATAGTGGTAAGGCATTAGTTAGCCTAAATGAACAGTATATAGAAAGCCTAGATTTTGCTGTATCCAAACACAATTTTGGTCTAATAGTCTTAGGGTGGGGAAGTAACTGTTTAGTGCGATTGCCCTGTAAGCAGGTTCCATAAGGCAAATATTAATTGTATTCCCTAGTGCAGCAGCCTCCTAAACTTTGTCAATATAAACATTTCTTACACACATACATTAGGTCCATATGACATTTTACCTTGAGATCCCTATGAATTATTGGTGGTTTCTGCTTGTGCATATGCTGAACTGCTCGACATGTCTGGTAAAAAATTTTCAGTATGGTATCACAGGACAGTGGTCCTTTGCTTTCAGCTCTTTTCAAGAAATCTACAAGTTGACCTAAAGTAAAATGGAGAATAAAAAATAAAAATTCCCTTCAACCCATTGTATGAATATGGCTATGTCTACACTGGCTTTAATTTTAAAAAGCTTAAAAATGCCCATTCAGCTAGTGTATGAGATTTTAGGCATTGATAAAGATGTTTTAAGCCAAGGTATGTGACAGAGAGGGGTCAGAATATGATAAGAGAAACTGCTTATAAATGCAGAAGGTCATTGGAGTTTCAAACAATGCCAAGTTTGAGCACTGTAGAAACAGTGTAGACTTAGCCTTAGTTTGTTCAACGAAAGAAACATTTTATTTTATTTACTTTATCAAAAAACAAAAATATTTTGCAAAACTTGGAGTAAAAATTGTTGCAGAAAACAGCCAGGCAAACATTCATGAATGTTATATATCTCAGATTTACATCACAGCAATTGGTATCAACACATTACTGATAGATAAGT
The DNA here is from genome assembly GCF_032062135.1 of Pyxicephalus adspersus. Lineage (NCBI taxonomy): Eukaryota > Metazoa > Chordata > Amphibia > Anura > Pyxicephalidae > Pyxicephalus > Pyxicephalus adspersus. The sequence continues at coordinate 66,443,917 of NC_092860.1, forward strand.
TTTTTTATATCTGCCTACACTTATAAACAGCACACACCAAAAACAGTTATACTGTATACTAGAAAAAACGCAGAAGAAAGAATCATAGTAAGAAATAACTGACAATCTGAATCTGTAGACACTGTATAGAAAACATGTAAAAACTCATAACTGAATACCTGCAATTAGGATTTCCATTCATAGCATTGCTTACAATTATCCGATCATGTAGGGCTAATTACAAGAACTGAAAATCAGAGAACATTAATGAAAACAGCTGCCATCTAAGTCTTTGCTTGTGAGAAGACAAGACCTAAAGATATCTGAATTCATTTCTGAATGTCAGCTCAGATCATACAAAAAAAAAACAAAAACAAAAAACAAAAAAAAAAAAAAACAAAAAACAAAAAAAACACATTTTTACTCACCTTTACATAGTTCTGTTAAAAGCAAGAATTCGCCTTGACCAGTGTCAGATTCTTCTTTTCCTATAGATGCTGCAGAACTAAACTGGACAATGTTAGGATGTCCAGACAGTTTTTTCTGTTAGGAATAGCTTAAGGAAAATTTTCAAACACGGCTGATTAAAAATATAAATCCAAATTTTAAACATTAAAGTTAGGAAGTTATAAACCACATCTTTACACCAAATGTTACTTGAAATGAACAGGTTCTGAGACTACAACTGGGCATGAAATTTACATGCAGAAAATTTCAGAATTGTAGTCAAACATAGAGATACTCCTAATACATATCTGTAAAGTACTTTAACCAATGTATTAACTAATACAGTTTAGCTACTCTTGTGATTTACACAATTCAAGCACACTGGTTAAATAGTTTACTTTTACATACACACAAAGAAGGGTAGCACCACTATATAGACCTGTTTCAATTTACAATTGTTGGCCCATTCACTGAGCTTAGAATTTGCATAACCACACTGGGCACATTCCTCACTCAACACTCATCCAAACATCTTCCCTTCTGGCCTCAGTGTCAAAAACATTAGGCAACAGAAGTGATAAGAAATGTCTTATGTTTATCACTAGCTCTGAAATCTAACTTTTGACGTGCAATGGAGTTATGAGTGTCTTTCACATGATTAGCTTTTTAAATAGGTCTGCTGCAAATGATAATGAAGAAAGTTTGTATGCAAGTCTTGTCAATCAAGTGGATGACAGGGTTTACTCTGCAAAGTAAAGATAATTGCTTATTTTGTCATACCAATATTTGTAACCAGGTGTGGAAGTTTGATTTCTTTCTATTGATAATGCAGTGTGGAGTTACTTTTTCTATGAAAACCTAGGGACATAAAAATAACATATGTACACATTTGACAAATTACTAGCCTAAAGCTAAATACACTGCATAACAAAAAAATAAATATTGTCTGCTACTTGGTCTAAGCCATGTGTCCTATACTAAATCAAGTGTGCTGAATCCAAATCTAAAGTCCGATTTTCTCTAGGTCGTCAGGATCTTAAGTCAATTACGCGTATTGACACGATTAGCAACATTTTCTCGTTACACAGTTATTATGTAATCTCTATACATATCTAACTTTTGCCTCATAGTTTCATGACATTACAAAAAAGTAGTTCTATATATGCTGCAACAACATATACAATTACACATAATTCACCTTCTTCAAACACACATGTACACTTCAGAAGTGTTTCAGGCACTTGCTTTTGCGTTTGTGGTTCTCCGCTGTCTCCCGTTGCAGAAACCAGTAGTCGCCCATCATGTTGGGGTTGCACCGGCCTTGATATCGTTTCCATAAAAGAAATGTCCTGGTAAAACCTGTCCTCTTATTCACCACTCACATCACCCAAATTTTGTGGGAAGAAGAGCAGATGGGAATGTAAGAAATTATTTTTAAGTGACATTCAGCAGCCAAGTTGATGGTATGCTGTTAGCATGTTGTTCACGGGTTTGGCATGGTTTTCAGCTCGCTGGTTGCCCAAAATGTTTTGTGCAACTAGCACAAAAGAATCCCAAGCAGCAAGTTCAAGTGTGTTGAGTTTGTCTCGGAACGTGGCATCACGCATCAAATTGCGGATTTGGGGACCAACAAAAATGCCTGCTTTCAATTTAGCATCCCTTCTTTTCCAAACTTAGCATAACTTTTCCAAACCTGTCCTTCAGATACTAAAAACCCATACCATCACGATCCATTGCAACAATGTTAATCCAAGTTTAATATGGAGTGGCAAAGCTAAACGTTTTGTGGATCAATGAGTGATTAATGCTTCATGTTGTGCTGGCCAACAGTGTGTTCAGGTCTGGGTGGCCATTCTTACACTTTGTAATGGTTGCTTTCATCACGACACATATATTTTCTATATCCCAACTGCAGGCCAAGAAGGAGTGCCACCACCTTCAGGTCACCACAGACGTTCCACTTGTGTTCTGAATAGTGATCGATTTCAAAATGACCTCCATGGATTCATATGCCTCTTTCATTCCATCGGCAGAGGAACAGGTTTTTCGTTACCTTTATGCAGCAATACAGCTTTCAAACTTGCTTTTCTCAAGTCTATAAACAATCTCCACTGCTCTGGTATGTATTCGCATCCTAACTCCATCATCAGTCCACTTACATTGGTACAGAAGCAAATGTCATTTTCCAGCTTGTAAAAACTTGCAAACTTGGTGTGATGATTACGAAAGTGTGAAGTTCCCCTAATTTTTTTTCCCCGCAAATTCCACTCCTTTAATCTGGAGGCTAAAAGCAGGTCCCTTACTAGATCATCTAAATCGGATTGGCTTATAAAATGTGGCTTACTCTTCTCAAATTGGGGTTCATAACATTTAACATCCACATCATCCACCTAATCTGACATGTCACGGTCAGTAACAACAGATGTAGGAGGGAATGACACTGGATCCTCTGCATCATGTGGCACTGGCTTCAGAGCAGATTCACAATCAGCATAGATGATTTTTGACTTAGTCCTCCTTAGGCACAGCAAAAGGCATTTTATTCCTTTTCCCATTCAACCATTGTGTTGGGCCAAAGTAACACACCTGAAAGTAGATACGAGGTGCCCAGCTTTTATCCTGATCTCCAATTTCACATTCAAAGGAATACTTTTAAGCAAATTTCAACCTCTTGGTTAGGTTCTTGCGTTGATCACACAGGGTATATTTGCCACAAATGTAGCAAAAATTGTCCAGTTTATTAACAGACCTACTATGGCCTAGCTGTACTATCCAATACCGTGTTTCCCCAATTTTAGGACATCCCCATTAAGTAAGCCACCCCCGATTTTTAAAAAAATAATTAAAATAAGACACTCACCCGTTTATAAGACAGCTCCAGATATCTGATCCTGCGTGTGTGTCCTTTATGCTGGCTGCAGCGTGTGTGTCTCTGATGCTGGCTGCAGGGCGTGTCTATTCCTGAGCCAAACTGAAAGTAAAAAGCCTGCACACGATTCTGAACAAGGAAGCAAGCTGCTGATCCCTGCACTAACAGAGATCCCTGCACTTAATTACGGGTAAGTGATCAGAAGGGGACAATGGAGTCAATGGAATAGAGTGATCAGAAGGGGACAATCATTGCATAGAGTGATCAGAAGGGGACAATCAATGGCATAGAGTGATCAGAAGGGGACAATCAATGGAACATGAGTGATCATGAGTGACTTTCAACAATAAATGTGTACTGTAGTCTTCTTCATGGAAAAATAAGACATCCCCTGAAAATAAGACCCAGGGCATATTTTGGCATTTCAAAAAATATAAGAGAGTGCCTTATAATCCGGGAAACAGGGTAGTATATTTTCGCACTAGAGGCAAGCCCTTGGTTCGCCTCGCCTTATATACCTTTTTCTGATATCAGCTCACTAACTTGCCCAGACATGCCCAGCTGCTGCTGGAACATGCATGCCACCAGAGGACATGATTCAGCTGAGGCGGCAGCAGGCATAGTGGTAGATGCCACTGTTATAATGTTCCCATGTAAAAATACATTACCCAATTACTGACCATTTGAACAGCTATAGCATGCCTAACAACTAAAAATCTGTATGTGATAGGCAAATTCTGAGTTCAGATTTGGAATCAGCACACTTGATATCATGTAAATCACATGTGTTATTCCCAGTAGCAAAATCGTTGTTGTGCAGTCATACATATAGTATATTGCTGTTGAATCATGATCTATGCATCCTGAAATATACACCCTTCTGCCACACAGAACGCCCAGGCTAGAAAGACGGAAGACCTGATTTTTAAAGTAAAATCAGATTATTTAGCTTATTGCTTACTAGGTTTTCTCCTCCTATTATCATGTTCCTTGTTGAAGCATGGGCTCCTTGTGCCACTTCTTGATAAATTTTTATGTACGAATACAATGAGACTAATACAAAGTTAAACTTTGGTATTTAAAAGGGCTTGTATAACAAATAAAATTCAGTGATGTAATAACCAATATAGAGCGAGCTGAAATAATTTATTTTTATTATATCAGCCTGGAGTACACCTGACTGAAGTATAAATATTAGTATAAGTAGCACACATATTTTCAGAAATATATTTGATAGCATAATGTCTAAAGAAGAAAAAAAAAAAAAAAAAAAAAAAAAACTTTGCTACAGCTACAAGTGTGTTACTTTTCATGAATGGGGTAACTTGTGGGTGAAGGTGAAGGATTGACGACATTAGGTGAGCGTGGAATGCTTCGTATAAGAAATTTTATTTTGAATTTGTTTTAAAATAAATGTTACATTTAAGGAGAATAGGACTAGGAAGATCTACGACACAGGTGAAATGGAATATCACTTTAAAGTGTATTGAAAAGGTAGTTATAAGGGAATCCTACCACAGCTTACTGTTACACTGCTAACTAGATCATTCCACCATAAGAAATAAATTGTTAAAACCATTTTTCTTTAACAGTGGGATGCAGAAGGATGCTAATGATTTGCAGTTCCTGCACAAAGATCCATTATTCACAATGTTACTTTCATGCTGTGGATTGAAAAATGGCAACCATGTGATTTACCCCTTTACGATAGCATTCACCCCTTTATCAATAGTTACCATTGCAAAATGTCTCTTTAATGCACATGACAGAGAAATGCATCCTATAAAGGCTCATTTACAAAATTTACTTAAAAGTAAATACAAAGTTACTGCAGATACACTGAAACTGGTTAAACAGTAATCTCATACTACAATTACTTAAACGAAGTTCAGTCGTGTGTTATCCACTCCAAGTCCCTCCTTTTTCCTTGTCCAGGTTTGTTCAATAGCAGTTTTAAAAGGCAACTGCTGTATGTAGTTGGCAGCAGATGCATTTCTTTCATGTTTATTCTGCACTTCTTACAATACAAAATGGGATATCTGCTCTACTGCTACCATACTTCCAATTATGCTGATGCTGGCCACTGTGTCCGGCTGCTTGTTGACCAAGGCAACCACTGTTACATGGAGGACATACGGTAAACATCCTATCTGCTGTTGAGAGAAAAAAAATCACGGCATACCAGATTCCATGGAATTTCCTCAAATTCAAAAAAAAAAAAAAAAACTTGTTGGGCCATGATGGAGAAGCAAAACATAAAGCTCCATGCCAACAGTATTCTGGGAATATTCAATTTTCATTAAAAAATAAGACCGAGGATAGATGGACTGAAAAAAGAAAGCTAATTTCTCATATATTTTTTTTATTTCTAAAATATATATTCCACTTCCCATCTGCTTATGCATTTTCTGCTCTATTTGGTTACTTCTCTAGGTTATGCTCTATTCGTCTAACTTTAGTTATACAAACTTTTGAATAACTTTATGCAAACAATTATTTTCAGTACTGATATTTACATACTTACAAATTTGTATCAGTTTGTCTTTTTGGTGTTGCTCTCTACTGTTTCATTAGGATATGTGGTTGTGCGATGTTTTAAGCCCTCCCCACATATTTGGTTGTTTTTCTTGGGTTTTGTTTTTAAGTTTCTTTTCTATATTACACTCCCTATCTCCAGTTAGTCTGTTTGGTCATGTCTTCTTCGTTTAGTTTTTTTGCATCCTTTTGTTTTTGTCATCCCAACTACCTGGTTTTATGTTTTCTTATGTTCCAGGGTGTGGGCACATGACTCCATCCCCTATCAGCCCGTCATACTGCAGTTGGCTTTCCTTTTTCTCATCTTCTCTGGTGGTGATCTTCTGCAGGCCATTGTTATTAGGTACAATGTCAGAGGGAGAGACATGCTGAAGGGTTCTATCTTCTCAATATTCTACATAGTGAAAAGCTTTTATCTTTTTCTCATGGACTTCTTGTTGGATAAGCTTCCTGGGCAATACTTTGGGGCTATAGGTAAACAAATACACATGGGCTCTCACTTGTGCGTATGAATGGTGTTAGTGGTGTGTAAAAATGGTTGTTCATAATATATGGCATTGTTTGGCCGATAAAAGGGTCAAAGCTCAGCCACATAACTGGGAAACTTATTTAAATGGCCGTTTAAAAAATTACACTCAAAAATAGGCATGCCAAAGGTGTACCTTTTTTATAATATAGGAATATCTATGTAATGTGATCTAATTACATTGTTATAGCTTATCATGTACAACATATACATACCATGTTTGGAGTGAGAACTTTATAAAGTAACAAAAATCTGACAAGCTATATGTGGTACCAGACTGGATAAGGTGGCACATTTATGGAATATAGAAATATGGCACATGCCAAAGGAAGAAAATGGTCATGGTGAAGTAGTCGTTGCCATGTTACTGTCACTAATAAAATCAGCCAGTGCCCAGACACAATCCTTTTTACATTAAGGTTCCTATTCACATTAGGATACAATACAAAATGTCAATACATTTGTCAATATAGTCATTTACAACACAGTCATTTACATAATGAAAAGGATACCATAAAACAAATCTCCTGAATAATTGCCTTATTCTTCTCTTCTTCATTGGAAAGCAATCGCTGCAGATGATATAACTATTACTCCTCTGCAACTATTCACACAGTATCCACATAACACAGTGGCAATTACAAATACAGGAAAACTCACAATCACAGTTACATCATTATTCAGGTTTGGAAAAAAAAAAAACATCTAGGTAAACAGACAATACTAACAATTAATATTCTAAATGTGAAATACAATGAATGGGTAACAGTTAACCCAGAAAGGGTTGAAGGAATTTAATTTTGAGCATTTCTAGTTTTGCGCAGTAAGTAGAAAGCAAGACATTATTGATTTTCAGGATGTAAAAACATAGCAGTACTTTCATATACAGCAGCTGTGAATGGCATAGTCTTGCAATAACTAAGATAAACAGAGTACAAGGCAGAAGAGAAGCTAAAATATAGTAACAATGTATGCTCTTACACAGAGAAAGTGGATACCTGGTTAGAATGCCTACTTATAAGCTCACACTCTGGCTCTGTTGTGCGAGTGTTTGGCAGCATGTACAGTAAGTATTGTGCCTTGTCAACCACTCAGACTGTATTACAAAAATAATCTAAGAAGGTTCAAATGGGCTTTAACAAGTTTAATATATCCTAATGCAGCCAAACCTAACAAAGATTCTCCACGGGTGGATCTGATTTCTGAAGGCAGTGCAGTTTACAACTTATTCTATTAGCAGTTGGATTATTACATCCAAAACAGATCTATATCTGAAATAGTGGATGTGAAAACACAATCATTTAAGTGTTCTGCATGAAAAAGACAGCACAGCGTCTGGTGAAGGTATGTTGAGTATACATACCTCTTCTGTGTTACAAAAAGGACTGAAAGATCACACATGATAAATAAGTGGTTTAGTTAACAATAAATTTGCCCAACTTAAAACCTCTTGAGAGTCTTGAGAACACAGACTTTGTTCCTTGTGCACTTTTTCAGTTTAATTTTTGTTCTAATTCAATATAACCACTTATATTCTGGGAAAAGCAACATTACATACAATATAAACAAGCAGCAAATTCAAATTTCATTACCTAAAAATTGTCACTAAGGAAAGTATCTGAAACCAAAAAGTACCTATTACCGGTAATTATATTCGCAGCAAGCCCTTTACAATTGATATTGTGCCAACTTCAAAATAATAAAACGTACATTAATTTAAACAAACTACAAATGAAAAAACAATAAGAGTAACTGTTATGTAAAAATGTAAAACAGATGCATTACCTTCAATGCATACTCTTTTCCAGAGGAAACATCCTGAGCTTCATAGACAAATGCATATCCTCCTAAAAATATAGAAAAGTAAATGCCAGATTTAGTGTTGTTTAAAACTTATCCACTCTGCATTCACAATGAATAAAATTTCAGGTCAGGTTGCTCAACCACTGAGATGCAATAAAATGTGGCTGTTGTAGAACAGTGAATTTCAACCACTGTGCCGCAGCACACTAGTGTGCCTAAAGAGATCTTCAGGTGTACCGTAGGAAATTGTCCAATTACCATTGTCGAGTGTCTTTGCTGTAATGACTGGCAGAGTAATGTAATACTCTTCTATGTCAGTGGGTGGCAGTAGGTAGCTTATATGCCTTGTTTATTCTTAGAGACAAGAGAAGTAGCTACAGTGTCATTTTGTAACATTTTTGATTTGTGGTGTGCAGCAGGATTTTTTCAATTTAAAAAAAAAAAAAAACACTGTTGTAGAACAACAGTCTGTAATCCGTTTTTACACGGCCATAGACAGTAGGACTTATCCCGCTTCTCAGCACCTTTCCTTTCCCCGCTTGTCCTGAATGGATGGAGGATACGGGTGGATGCAGAAGTAGGGACTGGTTTAAAACCACATATTAACCCTATATTTTCCAACTTCCTGGTCCTCAGATGTGGTGTCTGCATTTTTTTTTGATGATTCTGCTGGTAATCGTTGACAGGGTCAACACTTATTCATTGTACGGCATCCGTGGAGAAGCAGCACTTCAACCCAAGAAGGTTTTCATATTTAAAGATTACCCTTTAACTTTTTCTAGGTACACCTCGAAAAAGTTGTACATTTACTGTGGATACAGTTATTTGGGGGAGGGTTTACACTTTTATTGGTCATATGCGTTTTATGCTTTAAGGTACAGAATTGTAGCTAATTGCTACCAGGTATTACCCACAGTAACGTACAAAACTTAGTCGTACAATAAATAAAAAAACATTGGATGTCCCGTAATGCAGTGCTTTGGCCCACAGTTGTTGCATTGGCATTAAAAAAAAAAAAAACACACCTGGATGGCTTACTTGTGAAAAATTATTTGTACCTGTATTTTTACTACATAGATGCCACAAAAAAATACAAAAACCACATTGTCAGAGTCCTTAAACAACTTAGTTGCAAATAAAAAATACCACTGAATAGGAAGAGATGTATTTAATTGTCTTCCTACCCACACTTAAGATTTTTGGTCTCTTAAAGAGCTACTACACAGACAAGCCTCCCATCAGCCAAGTAATTATAGGTAGTCCCCGGGTTACATACGAGATAGGGACTGTATGGTTGTTCTTAAGTTGAATTTGTATGTAAGTCGGAACAGGTACATTATTTTATTATATGTAATTAAGACAGATGTTTGTCTCAACATATTATTAGGCAGAGTGGTGTCAGTTACTGTATAAAATCCTCACCGTGAGTTAATCATTAACAAAGCAAAAAAAAAAACAAAAAACTTTATGGAGAAATTAATTAACCTCTGGAGCAAGCTGTGCTTTGATATGCAAAAAGAAATAACTGCAGAGTTTGTCTTGGTCATTAAAGAGCTTGGAGAACAGCAGAAGATTTGCTACTGTCATGCAATATGAAAAGCCTGTTCATATCTAGGAGTCTCTGTATGTCAGATGTATTTACCCGGGGATAACATGTACATAGGTTAGTCAGGTTGAGAAAAGTCCATCAAGTTCAACCACTAGGGAAACACACATGTCCCAGATATAAACCCTATAGACATAGTTGATCCTGAGGGAGAAAAAAAACCCTGGTACAATTTGCTCCAACAGGGGAAAAACAACTCCTTATCCTGTGAAGCAAGCAGACGTTCCCTGGATCAACAGTCTCTGTTATCTTTACTTTAAAACTTTAATACCCAGTTATATTTTGTACTTCTAGAAAAGCATCAAGCTTTTTCTTTGTATATTAAATTTCTTTCCCTCCAAACACAAAGAGTGTCCTCTTGTTCTTTGTAATGATCTTGAAGTGAATAATTGAAAAGCAAGTTCTCCATATAGACCATTTATATATTTATACAGGGTGATCATATCCTCCCTTAAACGTCTCTTCTCAGGGAGAATAGATTCAGTTCAGCTATCCCTCCTTATAGCGGAGCGCCTCTATTCCTTTTATTAGTTTAGTCTTCACTCTCTCCAATTCCACAATGTCCTTTTTGTGAACTCGTACCCAAAACTGGACTGCATATTCCAGATGTTGTCTTACCAATGCTTTGTACAAGGGCAGGATTATGTCTCCATCTCTTCAGTCTATTCCTCTTTAATACAAGAAAGTACTTTTCTAACTTTAGATATTGCAGCTTGGCATTGCATGCTGTTAATAAGTCTATGATCTACCAGAACCCCCAGATCCTTTTCCATTCTGCCCCCCCCCCCAATGTATTCCCCCTAGACATTATGAAGCATGCATGTTAGCCCCTAAGTGCATAACTTTACATTTATCTATAATAAATGTCATTTGCCACTTGGCTGCCCAATCAAACAGTACATCCAGGTCTGCTTGTAGATTATAGACATCCTGTATGGACTTAATTCCATTACATAGTTTGGTGTCATCTGCAAACACATTCTTTATAATTTATAAAGATGTTAAACAATATTGGTCCCAGCACTGAACCCTGGTTTGAATCATTAATCACCACACTCTGCATGCAGTCTTTAAGCCAGTTCTCTATCAATTTACTTTGTTTAGATTGACTTTTCCAAACCTATTGACCATAAATTTCAAATTAACTGTCTGTGGGGTACAGTGTCAAATGCTTTAGTAAGGTCCAAGTACACTATCTTTCCACCAACTGCTACTCCACTGCAGTAAGCAACCAACATCAAGGCCTAATTACAGTAAACTATCCTGGAGGTTCACAAAACTCTTCTCAAGGTGAACAAAACCTAAATATTTGGTAACGGGAATATAGTTTATTGCAAATTGTACTGACAGTATATTCCTGTTATGTGATATGATGACCCTCTGGTTACTTCAGTACACATTCCTTCACTAGTTTGGGTGTAAGACCATGTTATTACCTCAAGATTTGTGTTTGAATGTATGTTACTGCAATGTTATGTTGTTCCTGCTTTCCTTGCAAAAAAAGGATTAAAAAAAAAAAAAAAAAAAAAAAAGCTGAAAGCGGCAACCCCGAGTCACAAGTAAAAAATAAACACTTACCTGGTCCCATCGGAGTCCTTCAGTGTCCTGCGTCCTTTTCCCCGATCTGTACCCCGGCGAGTACGCTGACGTTCCCGGGAGTGCCCTGTGACAATGGTGCGTATAGCCCTCGCTAGGGGCGCCGTGGGGATTTTATTATTGCGTTCAAAACAAAATAACTGTATTGAATGCAATGCACTGAATTTATATGTCTAAAAGCGGTACATTGTCTGTCATGAAAATTTTTTTTTTTTTTTACAGTATAATATAATAGTATGAGTATATTAATAAAGTATGAAACACAAAATCATGTCAAAGTTTATTAATCAATTGATATTTTTTTAATTTATCTAATTTATTATTTTCACATGATTTTGTGTGTTTCAAACTTTAATATACTCCAGTACCAATATATTATACTGTAAAAAAAAAATTTCATGAAAGACAATGTACCGCTTTCAGACATATAAATCCAGACATAAATGAACCACCCAGGAGGTTAAGGGAACATAAACATGTGCACATATGGGAAAGAAAATTAGGTTTAAATTTTTACACTAGTGAATGTGACTAACAAACAATGAATATGGCTAATCAATCGCTCAAATTTAAAACACATAAACCTAATAAATCAACTACAGGTAATGTCAGATTCACTGCGTTATAAATATACCCCTGATGGTTTATGTAAAACCTAAAAATGTACTTTTCTTATTTGCTCCCTTTAGGTCTAATAACTATTTAATTTAAAGCAAAACAGGTTCAATAAGTGTAAACAAATATCTGTTAATGCGGGCAGAAACCTAGTGGGCTCAACAGTCAGAGGCCACAGGGAATTTTCAGTTAACATTATTCAAGGTATCTTAGTGGACTAAAGAATACCTCTACTATGTAGGGGAGAATAGGAGAGGAGGCGTTCTGAAGCCCTGTCTTAGGATAGCCAACACGTCTCCTCCATATAGAGTTTATTAGGTGAGAGCTGTGACTCAAAGGAAAGGTCATGTATTCCCCTGCAGAGTCATCCGGTAGAAATTAGGAAAACAAGCCAAAAAATATATCTAATACCTTGTACCTAAAGACTAATACACTGCAAAATATACAATTTTTGTTCATGCATGTATATACAGTTAAAGAATTCTCCCCCCCACCATTAGCCTCAGGTCCATAGAAGTCCCTTGCCCCACACTGCATGCCCCTTTGAAAAGAAAGGGGCCTTCACATGCTTGGCTACTGACCTGTATGGAAAAGAATGCTGAAGCAATTGAAGTGAGACTGAAGCAGCAATATTAAGATTTCCTTTTAAAATGCTTTAGGGGTTGTGTTTACTGTTGGTGTATGGCAAATATACCATACTGTAAGAGTACAGGTAGTCCCCGAGTTAAGGACAGCTGACATACAGACAACTGCTAGATATGAACAGGCTTCCCTGCTCATTAGTGTGCAGGATGGAAGGGGCAGTTCAGTGAGTACATTTCTTTATACCTATGTATACCTCTTCCAAGGCAAAGAACCACAGGCCAGGATGAGACAGATAGGTAATTTAAAATTCCATTGGTTAATTGTATTCTCTTTTTATTTAAAATCTACATCTTTAATAACATAAAACCAATTAACAGATCACAATCTCTATCTTGCACTGCCACATGCCAAATATATAGATCCATATCAACAACGCAAAAGCATACAGGTGTGTTGTTAAAAAATAAAATAATACCAAACTACCCTGCCATAAAGATCCTCCTTCAGCACTTCCCATTTATTGGATGACAACATATTATCTATGTTTCTCAAATGTTCTCCTGCATTGTCCCTTCATTGTACTGAAGACTACAATTGGCCTTTAAACACAAATTGCCCAGGCAGCTGCGGAGAACAGAAGACTGCATTTAAAGGACTTTGCTGCTCCTGTATACGCATTCAGCTCCAAAGCCCTGAGAGGGCTCATTAACCAATATTAAAAAATATGCAAATATCTGAATGTCCAAATCTTGACCAAAGGTCTCATATAAGAGAGCTTGCCAAGCCACAATGCAGTATTTGTGCCCAAGTGGCCAATCCCCGTAAGATCAACACTTACAAATCATGTTACATTAATGTTATCAGAAGATACAACTACATCTGATGTGATTTCAGAAGTTTTTTTTTTGGAATTACAACCTTTGTTATTAAGGAGGACTTCATACCTTCATTTTGTTGTTTTTTTTTTTTTTTAATCTTCATAGACATTTTATTATCTGGTAAAAAGAACATATTTACACCCCAGCACATCCTGTGCTCTCCCATTCCTTTCTGAAGTCTCAAGCTAGAGGTCTCGTTAGGGCTCCTTGTCTCCCTGATGACACAATGGTGACCGATTTCTCATTATATCATCAGGTGGTATTTCACACACAAGCAGATGAGCCAGGTGCCAACCTCACCCTGCAAATGTGCGAGATCCGTCTCCAGATCATTCTCTGTCCAAACAAAATAAGATGGTTGTAAAATTTATAACATTTGATTGAAAACCAATTCTATTTTACCTGTAAGTAGAAAGCAAAAATGACCTGTCAGCAGACAGTTTGTTTCCACTTGAATACACAATGAATGTGATGGAAATAATGCTACAAACATAGGCTGTCATAGACGACAACAACCTCCCATCACTGAACTTAGATTGTACCTATACAGCAATATATTGCAGTGCACAAAAAATCAACTAAAAATGACAGATCACACAAACAGAATGCAAAATAAATGACAGGAGGCGCAATCAGATCTGTCCTTACATACACAAGTTAATGTAGATCGTCCTGACAGAGGAGCACTGAAAGGTGTGCAGTAAGGTGTCACATGACACTAGGGATGCCAGGCTCCGTACAATAGGAGGGGGTTGTACAGCACAGGTGTAACATACAACGTATGCAGGAACAGTGCGGACAATAACAACCCTCCCCCAATCATTGGGGTAGCAGGTGTACAAACAGGTTTCTTACCCTCAGCAATCACCCGCTTCACCCGGAGCTTCAGCTCTCCCATCTCCACTGTCTGTCCTACGAAGTCATGCTGGTCTCGTCCGGAGGCCCCCAAAGAGCCAGGCCCGGACAGGAAATCTAGAGCGGACTGCAGGAGAGACATATCCTAGCCGAGGATCACCTCCCCCACAAGGCTTAAAAAGTCGCCAGTCAGCGCCCGGCCGGTTCACACTCTATGCCCGGTTTCCGGCCCCTTTCCTGCTTCCGCATCCGTGACGTCATCTGGCGCTGACGTACGATCGCCTCCCTCCCATCCGATGTCGGTGTTCTGCTGTTTGATGACGTGTGCAATACACCTGCAGGGGAGGGGCCGGGCATGGGCGGACTGCGAAGATGGAAAGATACGAACCATAGGAAAGCTTTGTTTGTAAGCACCTTGGATAGAAGAGAGCTGTATGTACAGAGCCGTGATAAAAGAATCATGGTTACAGATATTCATGGCAGTAGTCGACATTTTTTTCATTTCACTAAGTCACTCTGCTGTAACTATGAGGTGATTAGCAGTATATTAGTGATAATGTGGGGGGCCCCATCCTATTTAATGGCATGCCATGGTAGCAATCTGTTCCTGGGGGTCTCTGGTTCAGTGGACATACAGTGTGGCCTGGAATGAATGCAAATCATAAGCACCTGGAGAGTCCTGCTTGGGGTGAGGAGATAGGTGTTTGCTGGGTGCACATTTATCAGAGCAGGTACATATAAGTAATAGTGTTAGCTATAAGAACTAGTAATACCCAGCCCTGGCTTTTCCTGCTATTCAGGAATGATTCTGATTTAAAATTTTATCACTACACAGTAAAAACAAAATGGGAAATAAAAAGCCTACACATGCCATATAACAGCATTCTTCAACCTTTTCAACATAGGGGAACCAATAAAATAATTTTCAGATCTTTAGGAACCCCTGCTATAATTACTTATACCCACAGCTCACAGTACAGTACTCCTAATGGCCATGTGGGTGTGGGCACTAACTGCTCATTGTGCAAGGATGACTGCAGCAAACGTGTATTTCCAGTTACTAGTTAGTGACCCTTTGGAGGCATTGCAGGCAAGCTAATAAGCTACTGTCACCCAAATAACATCAAATAATATTGAGGGAGGGACGCCATGGGTGTAGTTTGTTGTTAATTGATGACTAGGTGTGAAAATAGCACTTTTAAAAGTGTTAAGGGACAATACACCATAATGAGTATTATGTTCATCTTACAGCCATTTGTTTTTTTAGATATAACTGTAAATTACACCAAATTATAGAAAATAAAAAGGAAAACATGCGCCAAAGGGTTTTTTTTTCTTCAATTGGGGGGGTTGAATGCCAAGAAGATTGTGGTGCCTGGCGCTTTGTCGGGAAGACTCTCCTCTCTTTCTACTTGCCCAGTATTCAGTGGTTTCTCCAGTTTTCTACTGGTCTGGGAGATAGATTTTTTTCTTGTTTTGTGCTGTGCGCCATCAAGCTATTATAGTTTGACATCTTTAACAAAAATATTGATGACCTCCTGTGATACATTTCACCATTTAGTGGGGTTTATTCATTTAGCTGAGCAACAAGGGCCAACGTTTATAACAGCATTTCAAATTGTCATCAACTGACCTTGTTCAACTAGTAGCGGCTGCAACCCATGTTACCATCTGGTACATTGCAGTGGCATTCATTTTAAATATCCATTGAGGTTAATAAAAAAAAACATTTGGTATGACATAAAACAAACATTTTGGTTTAAAATACACTTGTTTATTTGAACAGGCAAATAACACATTTTTTATTGTGTTGACTTATATTCTGTTGTCTCATTTGAGTAGTCTATTCTTTTTAAATTTTAAGACCCAGAAGAGTGAACAGAAACACGTGGACAAATAGAGAAGACAAATTTCCCCACCAAAGCCACAGGCAGCAAAAAAAAAGAAGGGGAAAAAAAGCTGGTGGCAGCCGTCCAATCCAGGGCGGCTGCCAACATCTTTTCCCCCTCATACCCCCACACACAACACTTAGGACGATTCTTCTTTATACTTGGAAACACCTCTCAATTAATCCTTAAGATCTTCTTTGGAATACCCTTCCCTATTTTTGATAGTATTCCTTACACTGTTTACAAAATCCAATACATATCTTCTGAGGTTGAAGATGTATAAAAAAAATAAAACCGCAGTCAGTGTACACATTTAAATCGTAGATACCTCTATCTACTAGAACTGGATTCATTAATAATGATTACATCATTAGGATAGCCATCCAAAATTTCCAATCGAGTCATTTCCCCCTTTTTGTGACATTTTCTGGGTTGAATGTACTCTTCCACCTTCCTCTTGTGAGTTCAATATACCAAGGTCTCAGCAATCCCCCGAGGAAGCCTTTTAGGGGGAAACGCGTCGGGAGAGACCATAAGTACAGTACTGACCCACATCTTGGACTCATTAGTGAGAGTATTTTATAAAGTCATGGTTAAACATTGCCATTACCTCTTTTACCAATTATGTTTCTAAGAAGTATATGTTTTAGTAATTAAAATAAAGGGTTTTATGTCATGCTAAACTTATTTTCCGCCATAAAGAGCCGCTATCTTTCCACTTTTTCTCTCATTATCAAGCCATGTTAAAGTGAGTAGAAATTATCTGTATTAACGAAATATTAACCAGCATCCATATGGACTGCCACAATTTCACCCATCTAACTCTTAGCTTACTATTAATACCTTGCAGCATTATTCTTCTTCCCTTTTTTTTGTTTTTAATTGTCTAATACACAGGTGTCAAATACAAGGCCCACAAACCAAATTGGGCCTGTCTGGCTGTTTTATGTGCCCCGCAGCGACTATGCTGCATCCAAGCGCCTGATATTTGCGGGTAGGAGGACCCATTCCAGGAAAGATACAGAAAGATAGGTAGAAGCAGGGCGGTCCACACAAGTGCCTGACCGTGCTGCAGGCTAAAGGACCCCAGTTGCTTCTACACACTCCTGCTAAGACCCAGCACTAAACACAACTGTGCCAAAGTCCTCATCCTGCTGCCAGTAGTATGCTGCTGCTGTTGTTGTTCCAGCTATGGAGCTCAGCAGGATCCTACATTAGCAATGTCTCCAGACACAGAGACACAGGCCTCCACCTCAGGACAGTCAGTCATTGCCCTCACATAGACAGGCCAGGATAGGATAGGTCAGATACACCTACCTCAGAAAAAGCTGCTAAGAACAAATAGCAATCACTCCCAAAATGTCCAAAAAAAAAAGTTGATGCAGGAAGGAGACAATTTAATAAAAGCAGAAAGTGGAAAAATGTTTATGCTTCATGAAGACAAGCATGTTGTTATTTTCAGAACATTATTAGTGCACAAGGATGGTGTGTGATATGGTATCTCAGGATAGGAAGGACCTATACTTCTACTAGGACTATGTATCTTCATAAATAGTTCGGCCTGGGACTTAGTCTGTGTTTTAGATTTTGTCTCCTTATGTGATTTGAGTTTGACACCCCTGGTTCAATAGATGTGTAATGGAGTAAGGCCCTGGTCAGCACCAGTATTCATCAGACACCAGTCCTCCAATCTAACGCAGCAGTCTTCACCTTTAGTAAGCCCCCACACAGTTTTGGGAGACTGCTTGCATCTCCCAGCACAAGGTTGGCAATCCAGTGTACAAAGCCAAAGTCATACATGGGTGATAAGTACACCTTGGCTCCAAGGAAGGTGCTGCATTAGGGAAGGAGTCTACACTCCTACCATAGCGAGGTAGAGTAACCCTTTAAATCATTCTATTTTTTTTTTTTTTTCCACAATAGGGTATAGACCAAGCTTACTGGGAGGCTGGTGAAGGGCAATATAGAGTACAAACACAAACTAAATCCCTTGGTTCTTTGAATGATCAATGTCGATCAGCAAATTTTTTCTGTTGTCCAGACGCCTGCTTCTAATTCTACTGGACCTGAGCCCAGGATGTGGTCATGTGGGTGAGCCAATCTTCCAACATAGGCATGGACTAGAAAGAGAAGAGAATTTTGGAAATTCCACCAACGGAAGATAGACCACCCATTCCTCCTGAAACGAAACAGCGGAGGTACTGCTCCAAAGATGTATATGTCCTCTCAGTCTGACCATTCGTTTCAAGATGATGACTACCTAAGGAGAAGAAAAAAGATATGCACAGAGGTGCACAGAACACCAAAATTGAGATACAAACTGCACGCCTCTATCAAAGACTACCTTGTCTGGGATACCATGCAGATGGATGATATTCTCAATGAACAATTGTGATAATTATTTAGCAGTAGGCAATTTGTGAAAAGGGGACAAAGTGTGCCATTTTACTAAACCAATCCACCACAACCCAAACTACAGTGCATCCTCTGAAAACTGGTAGATCCACTATGAAGTCCTTAGCAATATGGGACCAGGGTTTGTCAGAGACAGGGAGTGGCTGAAGGGTCCCTGCTGGAGCAATGCGAGGAGTCTTACTCCTAGTCTTACTAGGAAATATCTGTTCACCTCATCTCCCAGCACATGGTTGCCCCCAGTACTTTATGAGCAAGGGATGGCATCTGGGGAAAAGAGGGCAGAAGACCATAGGGTCACAGATAAGCAGTACAAGAACTACCAGGCAATCCAGTGTACAAAGCCAATGTCATACACGGGTGTTCAGTCCACTAAACGAGAAACAGAGGGAGTAGGCACAAGCAAAGTTGGGGTCACAGGCAGAGGTCGGCCCTGGCTGGGTACAAATGATGAGTCAGGGAAGTGGTAATGGTCAGCAACAAAAAAAATCAGACTCTCTCCAGCAGATTAGCATAGTTAGTAGCTACAACAGAAAGTTCGAGCTGCACAGCTCCAAATCTTCCTCAGCTGTGCAGTCTCAGTGCTGGGGGAAAAAAACACTGCTAAAGGGAAACAAGGTCCTGCTGTGAGCGCCACTGCTGGAATAGGCTGAGTCCACTCTGCTATGGTGGTACACTGCCTGGGATGGTCAACCCAAAGAGCGACTCCTAAACAGATTCTGTATGTCCCCCCCCCCCCCCCCTTTGTTTGTTCTATTTCCCATGTTACTAACTATGTTAGCTTTTAGCGGTTTTCAAAAGGAAACAACAAAAATGAATACAATTATTGAAACTAAAACAAAATTATACATAAAAATTACCACACGTTTAGTTTGAACATGAAAAGTAGATGCAGTTTTGCTGTGTGTAAAAAGAGATCAAACTCCATGTTGGAAGCATCAATTATAGGGAACCATGTATAAGCCGTTGAACGTTTTCCTTTTAAGGCCCTGATTAAAGTTAAAGTTTGCTGAAATGTAGGTTTTATTGACAGAAGAGACCATGTATGTTTTTCTGCCATGACATGTCCTTGTTTGTGTGTGTGCTATGAATTTTTTTTTTATAGCATGAACATGTGTAGGAATTATGTCATCTGTAACTGGCTAATAAGGAAGGAGAAGACTTTGAATAAAAAAAAAAAAATAAAAAAATAGGAAAGTAGAGAGACACTCTGGGTTTAAAAAACTTAAAAAGGTGCTCTGTTTTTTACATGAAGTCATTTTTTATTTGATTTGGGCTTTAACTCATTTAGTTTGAAAGCTAAAATTAATACACCTTGAGCAAATACAATATTTGTTTCTGCATTAGGCTGCTACTGCCTATGAACAAGCATGTGGTTTACAAAGTCATAACTCCTGTTCTAGTTATGTGCCTTAGAAATAATAATGCCATTATTTTAACATGGTAATACAGGTTTCCTTGACAATGTTGAATATACTTCGTAGACATCATATCGCCATTCTAAAATGTTTTAAATAAAAAACAAATTTCTAACCTGCAGAAGGATAGTACAGGTACAATGTATCAGAAATATTATATTACATCTACTGGATCACACGGAATCATAGTGTGTATAACAATAAAATTGTGCTCACATTGGCTTTATTTCACATTTTAGAAGGCATGATCATGGCACTTATTATAACTACCTGCCACTTATATAAAATACATTTTTAAATGTATCAAACAAGGTCTCTGGCAATGTAAAATGTGTAATTAAAAACTCACATGCCTGCCACATATCAATTTAAGTGTGGGTTGAAAAGTGAAACACTTTTTATATGCCTGCACTAATCTAGTTAGATAAAGCTTTCTTTTACAAAGTGTAGAAAATTGATCTAAAAATAAAATGAATTTAATATCTTTTTACTTTTATAACATTTATTAAAAGGTTTTGAAACATAATTTCACAGGTAACTAAGATGGTTCTCATTTTGTTCTTTAGAGAACTACAGAATTCCAGATGTTTCTTACCACATTGTATAACAGTTCACATACAGTTATTTGTACCTATTTATCTATTTACACATGAAACTAAGTAACATTTACCTGACAATGTCATTATATACAACAGAATAGAATATTAACATATAAACAAAGCAGAATTACATATAAAAACTGTAAAGTAAAGCAGAAGTCAGCATTCACTTGTAATGAGGCCGTTTTTCAGCCATGCCAGCATAGTACCGGAATGTGAGCACAGGAAGCAGCATTTTCACTGAAAAGGGTATCTTAAGGCATTTTCGAGCACAGGTGAGTCACAAATCATGTGGGAGTATATGACGTTAAAAGTTAAGATACATCAATTGGGCTGTAAGATAAAAAATCTCCAACCTAAAACTTTCAATAACAAAAAATGTAAAAAAACATGACAAACAAACACAAGAAGGGTGGCAACATGTGAAGAGAAAACACCCCGGTCTACACTAGTATAATATTTATGATGTGTGAAAAGCATGCCTACAGCAAAAAATGTTTTATTGGCCATAGCAAACAATGTTGAACTGTAAAAAGTGCAAATAGTTGAAGCCTGATAAAAAAAAAATCTGTTAAGACCGGATTCATAAACCGAAAAATGCCGTCGACTTTCATGGATCCGAATACGTCTAATTTTTAATCCAATACTTCATCTTAGTTTGTAAATGTAGAGTGGGCTAAAAATGGGTGTCTAAAGTTTCTTCTAAGTCTTCAATTTTCATCAGCATTGTTTCCTATTAAACATTGTACAGTGAATTTATAACTGTAATAACCTGACATCTGTTTGATGTCAAATATTGTAATATTTAAAACATGTAGTCTATACATCAAACTATCAAAAATAAAACTAAAATTGTGTAGAAAACCAATTTCTTGGCCGATAGCTAGTTTCAGGCATAGCTGAGTTGATTGACAATTTCTTGAAACATCTAGAAGAAAACATTGCAATTTAAAACAAATTCCTTTATTTAAATAGTAAACAGTAAAGAAAAATGTAGAAATATATATATATGAATACTTTACTTACACAAAAATTTGTAAATAGGTATGACATTGCTATGAAAAGTGTCTTCTCCTTGTCATCAAACCTCCAACAATGAATGACATGGCCTATCCAAGAAAAACAGCAAAACTAATTAGAGAATAAATAAGTCACTGACAATGGGTGCTCAGAGGTAAGTGCTCTGGCCTTTGCAGCGCTAGGTACCAGAATCTGCATGGAGTTTGCATAGGTTTCCTCCGGGTAAACTGGTTTCCTCCCACATCCCAAAAACATGCAGTAAGATTAATTGGCTACCCCCCACCCCCCAAAAAATTGACCTTAAAAAAGTTGACCTTATTAAAAGACATAATACTGAGATAGGGACATTAGATTGTGAGCCCCTTTGAGGGACAGCTAGTGACATGACGTTCAACTTACGCTGCGTAAAATGATGGTGCTATATAAATACTGTGTAATAATAATAAAAGCAATGGTGCTGCAGCAAAAACATTTTAGGGGAAGTTAGCCACAAGAGCCCACCCCCCAATATCCTACATTTGAATATCCCTACAGCTCTCCTTTCAGGAGAGATTGGGATTCAAAAATATAAGCAGACATTTAAATGTGACAGAGCACCATGGTATGGTAGGAGTGATACAATTTTAGTGGGGTGGGTAGCCACAAGAGTCCTCCACTTATCCTACAATTCCCTTACTATACTGTTAAAGAGATATTGGGGTTCACAGAAGGTTAGTGGCCAGCTATGTGTGACAAGGTAGCATGATATGATGGGAATAATGTTTTAATAGGGAAGGGTGGGACAAAAGGCATTTCCAGTTGTTAACATCCCTCTGTTCTAGAGAAATTGGGGTTCACAGATTGTACATGTCCAGCTATGTGTAACAGGTAGCTCACCAGCCGCTCAGTCCCTCACACCGCAGCATCTGCAGATTTGACTGCAGGTGGCAGTAAGCGGCACTGAGCGTCTCCCCTGAGCTAGGGCTCCATGACATGAGGAAGGGGTAACCACACCACAACCTCACTGCCAACCTGAATACAGCCTTGATGTTTTGTGCACTTTAAGGGGCACCACAGCGCACAGACAATTGACAGTACTCTAATGTTCATTGCCATGAGAGTGGCCACCAGTGACCAGGGGGAATTGAAATAGCCCTTCTTAATGTGAAAATATCCCTGATTGTTGTTAGGATTTTATGCTTGTGACCCCATACCTGGCAACTTGTTACGTGTGGAGGGCTTTAATTTGATTTAGTAGCAGCTCTTAGGGTCCCCTGTGTACCCTGAAAATTTCGCATTTCAATGACAATCAATGAAGGAGATATAATGATTTATACATGGGGATAATGACAGCTGCTTAAACTAAGTCACAGATCTCATGCTGCTGCACGAATATCTCACAGTACAAGGTGGGCATAGAAGATGCGAGCGCCAAACCACAAGACAGAGAGGGAGAGGGCTGGATCTTAAAGCTCCTCGGGCCAGATGTGGCCCGTGAGCCGTAGGTTGGCCATCCCTGATTTAAGGTATAACAAATCTAGCTCTTCTCTCTGAAGAACACACACACCCACTCAAGCTAAGAGTATTGCTTTTGTTTTTTAGACCTATGGAAGATTAAAGCTGCGTACACACTTCCAATTTTTGTCGTTGGAAAGGATCTTTCACGATCCTTTCCAACGACAAGGGACTGCACGATACCGATTGTACACACGGCAGATTTTCGCCCGATAATTGGCCGATGCCGATTATCGGGCGATAAAAATCTGACGTGTGTACATAGCTTAAGTTATGAGAACTTATGGAAGAAAATTGAAGGCAGCCAAAAAAGGGAAGTCAACCTTCTCCCTAAGTCATATCTCCCAGTAATTGTTACCTTGTTCTTTTTGCAAACATCTTCCTGATTCATCTCCAATAAAAAACAATCCTTCATCAAAGCTGATCTGATCATATTTTTCAAAGTTGACTAAAAGATGTGAAGAAAGTGGATAATACAGAGTGCTGCCATTGGGCTTCCACCTCTCAGATTGGAAAATTCCTTTGTGGGCATGCAGGCGTACAAAACAATTTCCTGGAAAAAATAAATCACAAAGTGTATGTAAAGACTACACTTTACCACAGCACCAGATTTTTTTTTTGATCTGGAGTGAATTACATACAGTATGTTTTTGAATTGCCAATAACATGATGTGAACCTTGCAACTAACTGAATTATTTGGGGCCAACAACAGAATTGCACTTTCTAATGCAAAGACCAAATAATTTAAAAAACCTGGCAATCACGTAGAACATAGCAAAAAGCACCCTTGTTTTAAGAGTTAACCTACCTTCTTTAGTTTAACTGACACATATGTGTATCCCTCCCCTAGACCATCCCTCCTTTTAGAGGTCTGATAACAAGGCTAGAACAACTCCACCTGTATTATACAGGTACAAGTTCACTTTAAATTTATAAAATCTCAGCTTTCAGAAGTTGTGCCATTATGGGGGTTTTAATCTGTAATTTCCCTTTCATTGATGTGTAAAAAAACAAAAAGTAAAATCTGTCAGATGTGATGTAATAACTTGACCCTATAATGTGCAGATCTATCTTTTGAGATGCACAGAAAAAAGTTATAATAAATAGCATGAATGGAAGATGCAATTGAACAGCGACTACATTCCTCTTATTGCATGGGTGTTAAAAGCCTATATTTATAAATAGCCTTCAGCCAAGAAGTGATGGGTGACCCAAACTGCCCTTACTAGACTGAAAAAAAAGTAATACCAAGCACATACCGGTAAATGTTTATATTCATCAACAACTGAATCCACAGAGTAATACACAAGGTATCTTTAATGCACTAGAAATACCACAATACTTGTGTGTTTTTTTGATTGAGGTATTTCAGCACATAGAAAATAAGAAAATGATGGCACAAAAAGACAAAGTAGTCAATGGTGTCACGTATTTTAAATATTGTTACACATAGACTACTGAGTAATAAAAGCATGTTAAAAATGTTGTTGTCCGGTTCACTGCCTCTACTGGTAAAATAATACTTCTACTTTGATGTCAAGTGTCAGTGTACTTATTATCAAACTTAAACCTAATATACTGACCTCCAGTAACTTATATACTATTTTTATGTATTTAAAGGTTGAAACATGTCCCCACTCCACCCCATTAGCACATGCATTGCCTCAATGAGCGGTAAATACATTTGCTGCAGTATCATAAATACCTAATGGAACCCCAGTGTACCACAATGCACAAAAGTTCATTACCATGTATTGTGGTGGACTGTGTTGGGCACACACCCATTATTTATTCAACAAAGGTTAGAACTTTTAAGTAGGAAATCTCTCCAATAGGGAAATAGTTTGCAATAAAAGCTAAAAGCCTTCCATGGTTTAAAAAAAGAAAAGAAAACAGCTTGAGTTCTACTTAGAACTTTTACATTTTATTATAGAATAAAATAAATTTAAATGTACACAATAAAATCCTACCACATGCATTATTAAAGGAGGAAAAGGCACAAATAAAACTCCTTACATAATGAATAACACACAATAAATTTGACATACCTCCAAACCTAGAAGGCGCATTGCAATGATCTTTGTCACCATTCTTATCACCTAAATAGCCATTTTCATTCCTCTTTCTTTTGTGGGCTGTGCCATTAGTTTGTTGTTCACTATTCCATGCAGACAGACTGCTGTTACACAAACCAAAACTGGCTGTATTGTCATATTCCATCCCAAGATGCTGTGGTTACGAAGTCTGTGAAAAAATGTAGAAGCAATGTTCACTGCTTTATAAGTGTAAAATATTACATATGAATCTGTCATATATTGATTAGCTGCTGCCAGGAGCCAGAATCACTAGTGTGACATAGGTCATAACATTTTCTTCATTTCCTGAGGGCAGAAGCCCGGTAGAACAAAAAGATGGCAAGGGAAAAATAGAAGTCCCATAAAATAATGGCAATGTTTGTTTACCAAGTCTAGTTTCAGTAAAAACATGTTAAAATTAATTTTAGTGCACGGAAATAATATAAACTCCAAATTGTGTTCAATAAATAAACACCAAATATGTCTAAGTTTTAAAATTGAACACGACTGAAATTGAAGACAAACACTGAACTGTAAACTAGAGCTTTCAGCAAACACATATAAATGCATGTCAATACCTCCTACTCACCACTTCATGGGCTGAAACTGCCCAGTAATGGAAGGGACAATTCAGACCCTCAGCATTCTGCTGCCAGCTCTGTTACACACACTGTGTCCCAAGCTTTTAAAACCCCATGTTTGAAATTCTCATACATTCCAATAGGCTAATATACACCAAGGCATTTCCTTTAAGGCAAGGGGGTGCATTTCTTTAAACATGGGAGTGTTTTCCTGCGTTTATAAAAACTTCAATGAAAGCTCCATTTGAATTCAAGCGTTTTTAAGCTTTTTATAAAAGCTTCCATTGAAAACAATAGAGTCATTTATAAGTGTTTTTACGCAGCCACAGCTCTGCTAGGACAGTGGGAGCTATCCAGAGAACGGAGTTGTCAGGAGAGCAGAGCTATGCTGATTACTTCACTAGGACCATGGAAGCAATCAGCGGAGCTCTGCTCTCCCGATTGCTGTGGCATGTACCTCTGCACCCATGTGGGTACACACATGCTACACCTCCCCTAGGGCTCCAGGTGCAGTGAAGAAAAGGAAAACCATGATGATGGCTCATGCATCATCAGGGTTTGCCTTTTCTCAGCCATTCAGCACTAGAAGAGAATGGGCAGACTTGTCCTCATTTGCCCTCTACTGCCCGGGGGTCCCACACGGTCAGAAATCCCACAGCTATGCTCATATCATGAATGCAGCTGTGGAAATCATCCTTTTATTGATGGATAATTTTTTTTTTTATTATTTTAACTATATTTACATTCATTTTTAACCCTTTCAAGGAAGGAGTAAGGGGTTTTTTGTACCCCTGTACTCAATTCCCAGGGGTTAAAATGAAAACTATAAATGCTAATGTAAAATCACATCATAGGCGGTTATAAGTTTTTTTTTAAAGGCTAGCTTTAAAACGCTTTTAAAAGTACATAAAAACGCATATAAATGCAGTTGGAACTTTTACAAGTAAAAAATGTACATCCAGTTTTACAGTCCCAACAGCTCCCATTCAAGTAGACAAGAGAGGCTGGTAAGCATTTTTTGCATGCGGCAGATCATGGCGTAATTCACAAAAAGTAACAAGTTGATGTTGCCCACTTGATAGTAGATTTGCAACATTGCCACAACTCCGTGCAAAGTTGGTAGTTTGTGTTGTGCCCCGGAGCTGTTGCCCATGTAGGTTTGCACCACAGTTGTGAAGGAGCCCTGACCATGCTAATATCAACTGCCTGAAAGCCTTAGGATATGCTTGGGGTGAAGAGGAAGCTTTTGAAATCTTTCAAACATGGTTCCGAATGGGAAATAGTTATTGTGACGAAATGCTACAGCAGCCTGGTTGGAATACAAACAGCTGCTGGATGGCTATTGTTCCTGTCGATAGTAAAATGTGATAAAACCGTCAGACATTTGGGCACATAACTCGCTCCTATCTAGCAGATTAATATGTAGAATGAATACAGATACAACCACTCCATTACCACACTATGGCCGTGTAACTGTGCACGTCACGTTGTCTACTTGAATCTCCCGCCTTCACTCGTGTGTTTCGAACGGGTCCGGTCCTCTGCACAGAAACGACCAACAATAGAGAAACCATCCAATAGGACACCAGTGTAATCACTTCTCTTCCCGAAAGTAAAAAAAAAAAAACAAGGGGGTTTGTTATGTGTTTTTCTGATTGGTGGTTCTGCACGGTCATGTGAGTAACACTGCACTGTAGAACAAGCGCTTTGCCCTTCTATTAGTTTGTTCCCACAAAGCCGCCGTAGTTCGTCGTGTAACCAGGAAGTGTCGCTGTGTGCGTTCCTCCAGATGTTTACAACCGCTTAGCTGGGGACACTGACAGGGAGCCATGAAGTTCGGCTCGTCGGTGCTCGCTTGCTGCTGCCTGCTTGTCCAAGTCCTCGGATTGGTTCTGTTCCTGCGCGGTTTCTTCCCGATCCCCGTTCGCTCTCAGTCCAGGAAAAGCAGTGCCTCTGATATACCGGCAGAGCCATCAGCTCCAGGTAAGATTCCGCTCACCTCCCCACACACACCTATATGTCACTGAAAGCCGTGGAATGAAAAGCTTGACAGAAATAGAACCAGTTCCACCTGAACTCCACCATATTATTACCAGAGAATGAACATATATTGGGTTCAATTCATGAAGCTTTACCTTCACTATCTTTAGTTTACATTAGACTAATTCTCGAATATTTTTGGACACAGCTACATATAACTCCCAATTAAAAAAAAACCAAAAACTCTTATCTCGTGTATTTAGTTGCCCAAATTAGAGACCCCAAATAGGCGGAGGTTGTGTGTGTGTGTGTCTTTTCCTGGAATAAATGGGAACTAAATACACGAATTTTTGTTTTTTTAATTGGAAGTTATATGTATCTGTGTCCAATATTATTTGAGAATTAGTTGAATGAACTAAAGACACTTTTTTTTAATTAAGAAGAAGCTTCATAAAGTGAACCCAATATATCTTAACACTCTGGTCAAATGTCAGATAAAGTAAAACTGAATGCAAAAATACAATACAATATGCTAATTGTATGCAATACAATAAATGTACGTGTCTGACTGCAATTTTCTTCATTATTGTACATTGAGCTGAGAATGTGTTAGAGTTCCTCTATTCAGCCTGGCCAAAAATGCTGAAGCCAGCAGAGGACCGGGTGAAGATGAGTGATGACAGGTGAGTAAATATAAAACTGCAATTAGGCAGATATGTTTATTTATTTATTTTGCAGAAGGGATATCACCTGTCCCTTCTGCAATATAAAAAAAAAAAACTGCTGCTCACACTTTTATTTATTTTAACTTAAGTTCTGCTTTATATACACATATTTTAAATGCATTGTATGTGTTGTATGTACTTACAATATACAGGCGCTATGATTTATTCTGGGGTAAGGGCTTTTCTCTGGGAATAGCAAAGGTAAGGGTATTTTCACACTGGCAGTGAGATGAACCTCACCTGTGGAGACCCTACATGTACCTTCTGCCTGAGGCAGCCCAGTAGAGAATGATTGGGCAGAAGTGAGGGGTTCCATACTGCTGTCTGCTGTCAAATTTACAGATGTCTGTTTTTAAGAAACGGCACTGTGGTGTGAACAGCTATTAAAATCTGCCTTTTTAATTATTGCCACCCATCACAGGGAACTTGTAGAATGGTTTTTATTTTGGTGTGTTTGGGTGGGTGGGGGTAGTGAAAAGGGGAAAAACAATACAGGCTATCAAACTACCGTTAAGGTAAAGGAAGCGAAAGGTATATGTAGAAAACCTGGCATGACATGTCCTATAGGTTCTATTATTGTGCCTGAAGAGTAATATTGTTTATTTGTAATCTTTCTAGGTTTACCATCCAACTGGACTCAGCCTCCACGTCCTCTTTTCAAGAAGGTTGTCATTCTTCTCATAGATGGCTTGAGACAGGACTTTGTATTTGGTATAAAAGGCAAAGAACACATGCCTTATATTACACAACTTATACAAAAAGGAACGACACACAGCTTCATAGCAAAAGCAACTGCACCAACGGTTACCATGCCTCGGATTAAGGTTTGTATAGGTGTTAGAACTTTATTTTCTAAACTTTTCTTCCTAGTAAGGACTCACAAGCAGTCTTGTGATATCTAGTTTATAGTTATAGTACAGTTTTTCACAAGGGATCTGGGGGGGGGGGGGGGGTCAACAATGTGTTTCCCAGTAGCAAATACCAAGTGGGTTCTTAATTTTTTAAGTTATTTACAAAAATGATATAGAAAAAAACATATACTTTTTTTATCAGTATAACACTTCTAAAATTTAAAATGAGCACTGGTTAAAATATCAAAAAAAGATGTTTATTACTATTATTTTCACATTATTTTTTTTCCATGTATTTTTTTTTATTGCAAATGAAAGCATTGTTTATCTCAAAGAAATTATGTATGAATTAGTCTATTAAATCATTACAAAGTTATAGTAAAAAAAACAAGCACATGTTATTCCCCATGATTTGAAACATCTTTTGTGTAATTTTAAATTTGACTCCTTCTCTGTATTTGTATTGTCACCTTGTGTAAATAACACATTTCTGCTTAAAACTAGGAAAACATCTAACATTTTGCAATTTTAGTCATCCGTTGGGATTCTCTGCCACGCTGCATAACTAGGAAGACTTCTGAGCATTTTCTGGCTTAACCTTACATAATGATAATCATTGAATATCTCTAGTTAAAGCTTTATTTAGGTAAATGGTTCGATAGATGGGTTTAGTTCTGCAATATTGATGTAAAATTAACTTTGGTATTCACTATTTCACATATATATATATATTATTGCAATGCTGTAGCAGTATTCTATAGATTAGTTCGGTATGAGCCTTCTATGTTTTGTGGTAAAGGTGTATGATTATGGAAATGACTAAA
The DNA here is from genome assembly GCF_032062135.1 of Pyxicephalus adspersus. Lineage (NCBI taxonomy): Eukaryota > Metazoa > Chordata > Amphibia > Anura > Pyxicephalidae > Pyxicephalus > Pyxicephalus adspersus. Next base: position 66,474,080 of record NC_092860.1, read on the forward strand.
CTACTGTTAATAATAGCTTTGTAGAATAAACTGAATAAATATATGTAATTCAATATTAAGCTGGTTACCTACTATTAGGCTGGTCCCATTTTGAAATATTTTTCTTATGCGTTATACAGTGTTTTAAAATGAACCTATACGCAGGGTAAAGCAACAGGCTCACATAATGTCCTACATAATTTCCTCTCACTATCCTTGCCAGTCCAATTAACGGGTTGTCTGGACTGAAGATTGTATGTTCCAAATTGCAACAAGTTTCTTCATCCCCATGTGACCATGTTGGGTGCCTCAGGGGCCAATGAGCAATGTGGCCAATTGGAGAAAGGGCACGTGTCTCATGCTCCTATACATTGTAGTAATTGTAGCTTGTTAATCATACCTAAACCAACAGGAGAATAAGGGACGTGTGTGTGTGTTGACAGGCTTACATTAGGTGAAAGACTTTCCAGTCAGGTTTGAAAGAAGTATCGGATGGCCAGACGCTGATGGATCAGACTTTAGAAAAAAATTAGGGCACTTTCAAAATGTATTGTGGATTTCTGTAGTGAAATGTGTGATTTACCTTTTAATTAAATGAATTGGTTGGTCAAACTATGTTAATCTAAATGTATCCAATTTTTGACAACAGGCCCTGATGACTGGCACCATACCAGGATTTATTGATATCGTCATGAACCTCAACTCGCATGAATTGCAGGAAGACAATTTGTTATGGCAGGCAAAGCAGTCAAGGAAAAGAATATTTTTTTATGGTGATGATACTTGGATAAAACTTTTCCCAAAACATTTTGTGGAGTATGATGGAACAACATCCTTCTTTGTTTCAGATTTTACTGAGGTGTGTTGTTTTTAATCTTTTAAAAATACATATACCTAGCTTCTAAGAATAAACACATTTCCAACCCAACTTCACTTTTTTTCTTCTAATTTGGATATAAGGGGTAAGGCTTAGAGCCACTATCAAGATTAATTTGTTGTCCATCTTATTGCCTTGTGAGGGGGTCTTCCATCATTTCCTGTCAGGGCAGGAAGTGATTTCTAGTATATTCAATACTTGAAATGTTGTAAAATCTGAATAATGAAAAGTGTGCAGTATATGCAAAAATATATTTAAAAAAATTGTGCTGTACAGCAATTTCGTGAACAAAAGTTTGTGTTCTATAGAAAAATGACATCTCTCATACTACTGTTTAAAAACATATTCCTTGTCTGACTACCTCAGCACACAAACTCACCAGATCTCCTTGTCCTTTTTTTTTCTACAAAAGTTCAGTCTGAGCCTTATGCCAACTAGGTAAATAGCGTTTTCAAAATAAGAAGTTAGCAGACTGCAATTTTTTTTTAAACAGGTTGATGCTTGGTATATAAATACATAAATGTTTTATTTTGTTTCCAGAAAAATTTATTATTTTTATTTACAATTTTTTTTCTAGGTTGATAACAATGTAACCAGACACTTAGATTATGTTTTAAAGAGAAATGATTGGGATATGTTGGTCCTTCACTACCTTGGATTAGATCACATTGGACATCTGACTGGACCACATAGTCATTTGATTGGACCAAAACTTTATGAAATGGACATAGTACTGAAAAAAATTCACTCAGCTCTCTTGTTAAAGGTGAGACACGTTATCAGGGTTCAA
>NC_092860.1:66475770-66485700 GCF_032062135.1 Pyxicephalus adspersus
TACCTGCTATTAAATATTATATGCTATATATATATATATATATATATATATATATATATATATATATATATATCTTTTTGTATTTAATAAACATATATGTACATTAACCACTTGCTAGGTATGTGCCTCCTTTTTTTAATACTAAAATATAGGATGAAGATTCTGCTCCAAATTTAATTGTTGTCTGTGGTGACCATGGTATGTCAGAAGTCGGCAGTCATGGTGGATCTTCTGATGAAGAAGTACAGACTCCTCTTGTTTTAATAAGTTCAGCATTCCAAAACAAAGCCGGTAAGTCTTAAGTCCCAAAATATACCTGATACTTTTTAAATGTAGGAATCCTTTTGTTGACATTTTTTAATGGGAATTAATCTTTTGAAATTGCATTGCTACCTTTAAACATCTTTTGATAAGTATTGTGAAGAATGCAGTGGACTGATACTATCAAGCAGACAAGGAATTTGTCATAGAACCTTATAGTACATAGTAAGCATTGAAAACTAGTTAATGAATTTTGTCCGTACTTGTGGCTGTGATGATTTCCAGGCAGAACTAATCAGTAAACTAACAAACATGGGGTAAGGTGAGATGGAATAGGGGTGATGCTGCTAAAATGGTGCACAACCATATCTCTTAAAGATCTTACAGCCATATCTCTTAAAGATCTTAATAGTTCATACTGAGATAGAAAGGGCTGGTCTGCTAAAGTATGGGCCACAGCAAGTACCACATCAGAGCCACAGTTTACACCTTTGATTAACCCTGTTGCTCATAGGTACTGTCTCTTATTTTTTGCACTGGAGTATCTGATCTCTTTTCATGATGGGGGAAAACAACCGTTTTACTATTGTTTCTACAATGCACTCAATGATGTATACAATGCAATACAATGATGTATTTTACAAGTTTTTTTAACCTTTGACATTGTTATATTTCTAATAGAACTGCAAAATGCTTTGAAATTAACCCCTTATTTCAATGCCTTTCATTTTAGGTCCATTTACAGTACCGGAGATGATCCAGCAGACTGATCTTGCTCCAACTTTGGCTTTGGGGCTAGGGCTGCCAATTTCAAGAAGCAGCTTAGGAAAGTTTATAACTGCAGTTGTAGAACAAAAGACCATGAGGGAGCAGCTGAGATTTTTCCATTTAAATGGACATCAGTTGTGTATGCTTCTGAAGGAGAACTTGGAAACTTATGAGAAAGGTATGATTTAAAAAAAAAAAATTTCATGGATCAAAACTAGTAAAAACTAGTACTAAAAGGTTTATTGTATATTACATATAATGTGCCTGTAGTAATGCGTTTTAAAGTATGTGTGTGTGTGTATATGTATGTGTATATATATATATATATATATATATATATATATATATATATATATATATATATATATATATATATATATATATATATATATATATATAAAAATTTGTGTTTGCAGTAATTGTAAGATGTCTTTGACATGTATTTACATTTTTTTTTTTTACTATTATTTGTTATAATTACTTAGATGACGGTTTAGAACAATTTAAGAAGGCAGAGAAACAGCATGGAAATTGGATTAAGCTGTACCTAGAAGGAAATACATCTGAAGTCCTTACTAACCTAGGCCGAAAGGTTCTCAAACAGTATTTAGAAGCACTTATAAAGCTGAGTTCTTCATTAAGCAAACAGGTGGCTGAGTATGATATCTATTCAATGACTGTTGGAGCTATCATAACTTTAGAGGTAAGGATTGGTAATGCTTATATACATAACCTGATATTTGAATGAAACTATTTACTAGGGTATTGTTTGTAATTGTCTGATTGGAAAAGTGTAATAACCATCTATTATTTATGTATAGGCAGCACTCCTAGTATATGGGGCACTTCATCTTTCCGATTCATATGGGTTTTCTGGCTCTATAACAACATTGAATCAATTCTGCCTCTTCCAGTCCCAGATAACTCTTGGCATCTTCTTCCATTCATACAAAATGACAGCAAAATACTTCCCTGTGTTTTGTCTGAGTCATTACCAAATCAAATGTCTTCCAGTGTCCTAAAACGTGAATGTCCTGTAACTAGCATTTGCAGGCATCCTTTCCCCTATCTTTTTTTAAAGATAGATAGAGTAAAGCCAGCAGAATAATGTGACAATGACTGAAATGATTTTATGTTGCATTTACAAATGCATTGTTTAAAGTAAAGGTTTTTCATGGACATGCTGTTTTTTCTTCACTGTTTTCCACTTATAACTTGACTTTTGCTTTAACCCTCAAAATTTTCATTGAATAATGATCCACCCTAGTCCCCCTAATTCCTGATTTTTTGTCAGCATAGGAAATGATGGGAAATCCTTTCTATTAAGACACAGAATGCAACAAAATGCTATTTTGCAGCACAGTCAGGAAAAGTTAGAACATATGAGGGTTACTGTCAGTATCTTCCTGTCTGGGTGACATTTTTGTGCTGCTGACAGGTAGCCATTTTGCAAAGAATCTTGTTGACTCGAAAAAAAAATAGTTTCATGAAATTTATCATGATGTAGTACAAGCATTGTGGAGCTAAACCATATTTGAAACGTGAGCACACAATTTGTTTTGGTTTGTTTTAAGTAGACTTTAGGTGTTAGAAAAATTTCCTTAATAAAAATGTAGTTGGCATAGCCATGAAAAGTAGACAGCAATAAGTTTTATTTAAAATGTTATAATTTAAAAAAAATGTATTACTTTTTGTTAATAAAAATACTTTGTAAATAATAATTAATTTCTTGTATCTTTGCAGATTTTTTTCTTACTTTTGCTCAGTGTCCCAAATGCTCTTAGTAACAAAGCAGAGTTTGATTTGCCTCTGGCAACACCACTCTTTTCCCTGTTTTTTTACTTGACATGTCTATTGCTGGCTGCTGTCCATGTCATTGTATGCACATCCACAGAAAACGCATGCTTTTTCTGCAGCATGTCATGGCTGTTGGCAATGGGGATTATGGTTCTTATATCTGCACTTCTTTGCATAATTTTATCTCTTCTTGGCAAAATGGTATTGCAACTAAAACCTTCCAATGAGGTGAGTGAAAAAAAATTAAAAGTGCACTCAAATGGTACTTATGTCTAACGCGTTATGTCCAACTTCCCTTTTCACCCATTGCAAATCAACCAGCCAGAAGATTTACTGATCACATTTGCAATTGAAAATAATCTTTTAGAGAGCATTGCTGTATTATTTTACTATTTGTCACACTCTTCACACTCTTTCCTACTCTGGCTAAGTTCAGATGGGTTTCAACGAGGTTGTGGTGCGTTTACCACCTCTTTATAGTCGTGAACTTGGCCTGTGGTTGAGATGCTACATGTCCATCCCTAGGAAAAGGGGACAATAGTACACAGTTCAAATGTTGAAACACTGGTCCATTAGGAGTCAACACCGTAAACAAGGTGCCAGTCGCCAGAGCCACCCAGGAATGCTGGTTCTTACCACCTATATGAAATTATCTTTTTACTGGCAATGGAAATTATTGATGTTGTTAAGATACAATCATTTTTTTTTCTTGCAATAGTGTAAGAAATATTTTTTTTTCTTTTCTTACAAAGTAGTGCAAGTCCCCCGATTTGGCTACAGTTGACTTAAACTTATTTTTCTAATCTTCCCCTGCTGTATCTAAACACTGAAAAAGATATTTTGGTGATTTGAGCTTTATTTGCACATAAAAACTGATTTTTCTGAATATTAACAGTTCAGAGACTAGGACTATTCACAGTAATTCATTGTGTGCAATACAACAAATTGCCAATATAAGATAAGGAAAAAAAGAAATGACCAAAAGTAGTTAGGATTACCTTTGCTGCTACACATTGTTGTTCCTAACAGGGGTTCAAATTAATTAACACTATGGTATTGCACCATTTTTCGAATATGTTGAAAAAAATGCAAGAAATATTAATCCTGCTTATGAACCATTCTCTCCCTCAGGTAACACATTCCAGCATGCAGACATGGTCAGAGCTGGACATCCTTCTTTTGGTGGGAACTCTGGGTCATGTAATCAGTATGGGAGCAAGTAGCTTCATCGAGGAAGAACACCAAACATGGTATTTTCTTGTTAGTACTCTGTGTCTGGCTCTATCCCAGGAAATGTGTCGGAAGTACTTTCTTATAAAAAAAGGGAATTTATCAGGCTCTGCAGCTTTCAGTGAGGCAGAGGAGGAATATGCATACGTTAATGAAATATATGATGCTCATAAAAAGGAGTTACAAGAGGAAAAGTTACCAATTTTATCTCGGTTTATCAAAAGTAATGAAAAATGGATTGCATTATCAAGTCCTGGCCTTATTCTTATTTGTTGTCGATTACTTCGTCCTCTCAATCAGACTGGAGTTCAGTGGATTCATCGACCAGATTTTGGACATTGGTTAACAAGGTAGCTGGAGCTAAATTTTTTTCATGGTAATGTTTGTTGTTGTTGTGTGTAGATTAATTTATTTGCTGGTTGAACTTGATTTCTTTTATAGTTAAACAGTTCTAGGTCTATAGGTCTAATGCAATTACCAGTCCTATTTGTTATTAATGGGCGGCCTACGTGCAGCCAGTCTATGGTTAGATTATGTTTACTTGCTTCACAATGGATTAGAAGGTAACTTGCACTATGTTGTTAAAGGTAAACTACATAGGTCTATGCCAGGAGTAGCAGAATCATGTTGGGCAAAGCCAGGTGAAGCTGACATAAAGTCTGTTTAATATACAAAAAAAAAAAAAAAACAATAGTCTAAAGTGTAATTAAAAAGGGAAGATTTTCAAAGTTACAGGGTAAATTTAAAAACCTTAATTGTGCCTACATGTAGAACCCTAAAAGTACTACCTTTTTTGCTGAAAGCAAAAAAACATTTTGGATATGTGATTGTGCTTACAGTCTCATAGATGAAAATTTGTAGTGTAATGTTTAGGGACTATTCACACTGTTGCGTTACTGTAAAGTGGCAATGCACAAATGTTCATCCCTGTCCTTTAATTTGTTTGTGCACTGCATCCGATATGGTGCCCCATGCTTTGATCTGAAAATTTAATACAACCTGCCCTATTATTTTGTGCATGTCAGCCTATTCATTTTAATGGACCGGTTTACCACGGCATAGGTGTTGCAGTACACAGTGCTGTTGTGGTTTCAAAGTACCCTAAGTTACTGATGCCGCCTACTGCTAGTCTCAGGAGATTACTGTGTGGTCAATCTATATATAAACACAGTATGAGGTAGCAACTGAAATAAACCTTTTTTTATCTTTTATCTATCTTTCTTTTTTTTATGCATCTAGAAAAAAAGTTAGAACCTAATCCCTAAGACCTATATGACAATGATAGGATGATTACAAATATCTTGGCAGAAAATGATAGGTTTTAAAGTTTTTACTGCATGAATAGAGGACAATTCCATCCCCACCCAATTCGCTCTCACACTCTTGCCCTCACTCATATTTATTGACATATTTTAAACTGTGTATACTTGCCTAAACATTTTAGTAGTGTGCTGTTTGTAACTAGAAATTTCAGAGTGTTTTCATAAACAAAATGGCAACTCTTATATTGCCTAAACATTTTAGTAGCATGCTATTTGTAACTAGAAACTTCAGTGTTTTTTTTTTTTTTCTTTTTTTAAATTGCAACTTTTCTATTGAACTTTTTTTTCCCATTTTCACAGCTCTGAACACAAGGCCGAACTGTCATTTCTGGTAGCTGTCTGCTTAATAATGATATTTATTTTAATTCAAGGAAAATGCTCTTTAGTATCCAAAGTTGCATTAATGTTTGGACTGCTAGGAATATACTGTTACCGAGCTGCTATAGGACATGTTTTGTATCCATGGCAACAAAATACTAATGAAATTACAAAGTAAGTGATGGTATTTTTTCTTTAAAATAAACTAGTGTAAATTGTTTATATCTATATATTTATATATATTGTCAAGTAAGGCACAAAAGTAGTTAAAATATTATCTTTTTAAATTGAGGTAAGCAGGTTCGAGTTCACCAGAGAGCATGTTATAGCATGTAAATTTTGTGTTGGTCTCCAGTTATTTCCACAGGTTTCAGTGAACCCTACAAATAGTAACCATTGTTCACTAAATTCACCCTAAATAGGATCGTTTAGTAGAAATTGCACATGACCTTATAAAATCTTCCCTTCTTCTTAGGCTTATACCACGTTTATATGTGTTTTTTTGCACTTTTACAAGTGTTTTAAAGCTTAACTGTAAAACGGTAAAAAACTTTTATAAACGCCTATGACGCGTTTTACCGCCATTTTACATAAGCGGTTATAAAAGTTTTACTTTTAACCCTTTCAAGGATTTAGTAAAGGGGTACATAAAACCCCTTACTCATTCCCTGAAAGGGTTAAGATGTGTAAAGAAATTGGACTAGGCTTTAATGGTAAATTATTTTATTAATTGTGTGTTTGTGTAATTAAATTTTTTTTTTTTTTTTTACAGGTTATTTCGAAGACAGGATGATTTCCAGGGCTGCAATGGGCACAGCCCTGGAAATCCTCCTGAAAGTGAGGGATCACATGGCACTAGGGGTTAAATGAGGACAAGCCTCTCCATTCACCCCTAGTGCTTTGTGATTGGCTGAGGTTTTACATTTCTCAGCCATTCAGCACTAGACATGAATGGGGAGACTTGTGCCCATCCATCTCTAGTGCTCTGTGATTGGATGAGAAATAGGAAACCCTGATGATGCTTGAGCTGTGACATGTATTACAGATACAGAACACATATCACAGCTCCTCTAGGGCTGCAGGAGTGATCAGGGGAGCGGAGCTGTCAGCATAGTAAAGCTCCGCTGACTGCTCTGCTCCCTGATTGGCCAATCACAGAGCAATAGAGATGAATGGGCACAAGTCTTCCCATTCATGTCTGGTGCTGAATGGCTGAGAAATGTAAATTCTCAGCCAATCACAGAGCACTAGGGGTGAATGGAGAGCCTTGTCCTCATTTAACCCCTAGTGCCCTGCGATCCCTCACTGTCAGGAGGAGTCCCAGGGCTGTGCTCATTGCAACCCTGGAAATCATCCTGTCATTCAGATCACCTGTAAAAAAAAAAAAAAAAGTTTTGTTACACAAACACACACATTTATTAAAATAATTTGACATTAAAGCCTCGTCCAATTTTTTACACATTTCAGGGAATGAGTAAGGAGTTTTATGTACCCCTGTACTCATTCCCCAGGGTGGGGTGGTGGAGATCTGGGAGTCTCCTTATTAAAAGGGGCTTCCAGAGTCCAAAGTCCTACTAAAAACGTTTAAAAAAGCCCCCATTGTTTTCAATGGAAGCTTTCATAAAAGCTTAAAAAGTTCAATGGAAGCATTTTCAAGCGTTTTCATGCGTTTATCCAGCGTTTTAATTTTTTAAGCAACGTTTACGATAACGCTCAAAAACGTTCCTGAAGGAAACGTCCTGGTGTAGATTAGCCCATTGGAATGCATGGCGACTTTAACATGGGCTTTAAAAGCCTCAGGTTAAACGCTGGGGAAACAGTCCGTGTAGACTAAGCCTTAATTGTAAAAAAAAATGTAATTGTAAAAAAATTACTAGTGTAATTCTAGTTAACTGTTTGAGATTTTAGATTTGTACCTGCCCCTTTCTTTTTGCACAGACTGGGGTGGCAGCCTCCTGGTATATCCACTGCATTTATCTCAGAAGGCAACAAGTTAAACACAAGGATATATAATGCCCTAGATCTAACTCAGCACATGCCTTGGATTTAGCTCTGTGTCACTCAAAAATTGTTTAAATATTTTATTTACCCATTCATGTGAAATGATGTGTAAACAAATTATATACTTTAACAACATTTGAAGATTTCCATCTTCTTTAGAAAGTTCAATAGTTAGTGACCAAAGTACACTGACAATCCTGTGCAGATTTTCATATAGGCCACCACCATGTATATAGCAATCTTTTTAAGTGGTATTTCAAGTTTCTGATGGTTTTACTAAAATGTCAAAGTGTTTATGGTGGGAGTATGTTGGTAGTCTACGGAAGCTATGTTTTTAAAGTCACAAGACACCTAACTGATCTTTTGGTACTAATAAACTAAAAATAGCGAGTTGTTTGACTTCTATAAGTTGAGGAAATCCCTTCACTGAGAATATGGAGCATCACTTTAACATGTTTATCCATTAGAGAGTCATCATAAAATTGACTAATAATATTCTATTGAAGGCGTTTTTACTTTTCCAGTATTTTAAAACTTTATATAAAGTATTTTTCATTTATATATTTATTCTGTATGAATTTATAGGGGAATCACAGAAGCTCGTTTTGTCTACATTTTTGTCCTTGGAATTCTTGTCACTGGCATAAAGGACCTCTTAACCTCACATTTTCTAAACACAAATTCAAAGGCAAAAGCTGTTGGTTTATGGGAAATTTACAGTGGACTTATCCTGCTAGCAGCTCTTTTGTTTAGACCACACAACCTTGTAGTGTTGGTATTCTGCTTGATAATTCAACTCATTTTGACTACGTTCATCTGGAAAATCTTGAAATTTGATGCTGCTGAAATCGCAATAATGCATTATTGGTTTGGACAGGCATTTTTCTTCTTCCAGGTATGTTGCTTTATTACAGTTTGAAAGATAAATAAGGATTATTGGCTTTGTTTTGGGCGTACAGCAATATACAGCATACGATAAAAAAGGGCTAGGCAGATTATTATTTAAAACTAACACAGACATATAAAAAAAGATATTTCAAAAAGATATAATGCAAATAAAAAGACTTATTGGAAAAAGATGTACTGAACAAATAAAAATGAAACTAGTTTGTACCAGCTAAGCTATGGCCCTGTTGAGGCAATAGAAGTTAGATCTTCACTGATGTCCATAAGATTATATGGAATGAGCCATCCAATGTCATTAAATATAAAGAGCGCAAGGCTTACTAATGTCCTAATTTTTCTTAATTTTTAGGTGTTTGTATGAAAAAGCATGGGGGGAAAATGTGAGATATAGCTAATAAAAAGTTAATACAACTATTTTAAAACAGATGTGTATGTGCTATATACAGTACATTTATTTGTTTTTTGCATTTTGTTTCTTTTTAGGGCAATTCAAATACCATAAGTACAGTGGACATTTCAGCTGGCTTTGTGGGACTCGATAACTATGTTGAGTATCCAGCTATTTTTCTAACTATTTTTGTGACATATAGTGGGCCTCTCCTTTGGACAATGCACATGCTTTATTACCTCAGTGCCGAAACTAACTGGTAAAAATATATTTATTTATTTTTTACAATTCTAGCAAGATATCTCATACGTTAAAAATTGTGAAATTCAATTGTAGTGATGCCATTCATTCTTTCACAACACATGGTAATTTCTTACAAATAGAGTTTACTTCCAATGATGTGCAACGTTGAGATTTAAGTTCCACCGTAGCACTGAATAAAAGCTATCATTCTTTAAACCGGTCAGAGCATCTTCAAAACGCAAAGTGGTTTGGGAAGTTCCCAGTATGCAGTATTGGCTGATACCTGACAAATATTGTCAAACCTGTAAGTTTGCAATAGGGCCATAGGTATCCAAGGCACCATAATGCACGTAGGTTATGGGGAGAGTGGTTTAAGTGTCAAAAGCCAGCTTTCTGCCACTGGTTTCTTTGAGTGCTCAGCTCATAGTGCAAAGCTCAGATCTTGGTGATAAGTCCCCAACCAAGTCTTCACAGCTAATTTCCAGGAGTCTCAGCTTCCTACAGGCTACTTATAGTAGAGAAGATGAGTTTCGGTCATTTTCTTTCAGGGTTATGATCAAAAGTTGTACCTTCATTTTTTTTTTTTTTTTTTTTTTTTTTTTTAGCAACCAATAAAAACAGACAATTGCAAACCAGTGTATACAGATGGCAAAAGCAAATAAAAGCGTGAAAAGGCATACAATTTTACAGAAATAG
>NC_092860.1:66487787-66491242 GCF_032062135.1 Pyxicephalus adspersus
AATAGAGAGTGGACGGGATAAAAGTCCATTGACTCGGACAGAAGCCGTGGGATTTCTATAGAGGGCCTGTATCCACGTAAAAAGCTTGCTAGGAATGCCTATAAAATTAAGGACTGGGTGCATATATGTCCAATTCACACGATCGAATGCTTTTTCGGCATCTGCTGAGAAGATCATTGAAGGAATTTTGTGTACAGTCACATGGTGAATCAAATTTAGCGTGCGAGTAGTGTTATCTCTTGCCTCCCTAAATGGGAGGAAACCACTCTGGTCAGAATGAATAAGGCGGTGGAGGACGGGTGTCAGCCTTCTCGCCACAATGCTAGAAAAGAGCTTAATGTCGCAATTCACCTTCATCTTTAAACTTTTACTTTACAACACTACAAAAAAAATAAAATATATATATATATATATATATATATATATATATATATATATATATATATATATATATACATACACATATATATATATAATGTACAGCGCTGCATAATATGTTAGTGCAATATAAAAAAAAAATAATAATACAGTAATTTTTAATACCAATATCAATATATGGAAATGTCAGTTTGCTGCATTGATGTCCAGAAGTGATGGTAATAATCACCCTAACCATTTACTCTCTTCCAGGAATTCTACGGCTGTTGCTCACGGTTGTTACTGCTATGCAATAATACGCTCCCTACCAGTCACAGTCTACATTCTTCTGGTGACAGCCCTTCGTTACCACTTATTTATATGGAGTGTTTTTTCTCCTAAATTGCTCTATGAAGTGATACACCATGTCATCTCGGCAATAGTTTGTGCATTGTTTATTGCTGTAGATAAAAACCAACTGACCAAGTCAGAAGGCTGAATGAAGATTTTATGTGTTTTATTTTTATAAAGCTGTACAGGATGTTTTGTTTGTCTTCAAATGAACCTTAATATATTTGCAGATGTAACTAGTGTAATAAAGGTTTATAAAATACTTGTAGGTATGTACAGAGATTGTCCCCACTGTCTTATGTGTTTTTTTTATAAAAAAAACTAGAGCAGTTTTACTACAAATCATACTAGTCTAGCCCAGAAACGTTCCCCCAACTGTTTTCTTACCTCAGCATTATAGCCGCAGTCTCCTTCAATGTATACATAGGCAGAAATCATGTGCATTTCTGAGGAGGAATATGTCCTCATATGTTATTGAAGTAGCTGGCTGGGGGGAGTTCCTTGGTTACTTGTTTTTACTGAAAGTGCAGTTGTCCTTATTGGTATAAAACAAAAACCTTGTTTGTAAAGTCTTTGTACCACGTTTTCTGTGTATCTGATCTGGAATCCTAAAGAATCACCAGATTTGTTACTGTAGATGAGGGTTCCTCCAGAAGTAGCCAGGGGTTCCTGGAATTGTGGCTGATTAACCTCCCTGGCAGTATTTTCGAGTGTGGAATGGATGGAGTTGCCAGGGAGCTTACCTGGTTCCCACGTTCCAGCGGCGACCTCCAGCGATGCCTGACATCTGCTTAGCATCACCAGGCTACACAGATACCGGCGGGCATCTGCGTCCCCGGCGTGTGAACGTTGGGGACGCGAGGCCAGGGGAAACAGATGCCGGCCGGGCATCTGCTCACGAATCTTAGGTGGGACCGTTCGGCAGGTAGGCGGGACCGGGCAGGAAATTTAAAATGATTTTTAAATGTACCGCTTTGACATTTAAAAATCCTCATTATTCATAGCCAGCTGCATGATTCTAATTATGTTTTTGTCTATAAAGGTTTTTTTTTCACCACTGTAAAGGAGGAGCATTCTTTCCATTGGCCACCAATTTTCAAGGCTTTCTTTCCACCAGACCCTAATAAACTTGTGTCCCTTTTAAAGGCTGCTCTAAACAAAGGGACAAAAAAAAAGTGGTCAGGGCCAGATTCCATTTTTTCATAGTGCTACATTAGACTAGCCTAGGCTAGTTTAGTTAAAATTCCTTTAGTAAATTTGACTCAAAACTGGTCTTGCTTTTACTGTTAGCATTGCCTAGCTGTGCCACAGAAATAATTGTTTCCCTTTGTGGCTACTGCTGAAATGCATCAATTCTATATAGTGGTCAAGACTGTTAGACAAATGTAAAGTGGAACTTGTAACACCACATTAAAGCTTAGTCTACACTGTCTGTTTATTCAGCATCTAAACTCCCATGTTTTGAAATTCACATGCATTCTAACGGGTTAGTCCACATTAGGGCATTTATGAACAGCTCTTTTTTAAGCGTTGGAGAATGCACATTTTGAATTTTTTAAACTGCTTGTAAACACTTTCAATAAAATCAAATGGAAGAGTTTATAGGTGTTTGTAAGAGTTTCTAGATGTTTCTTATAAAAGCCCATTAAAGCTTGAATAAACTCTTATAAATGCATTCAAAAGTGGTATGGGCATTTTTAAGTGTTTAATAAAACAGTCCGTGTAGACTTAACCTAAAATACTCTAAAGCTGTGAATATGTATGTTCAAGAAAAATGTGCAAATTAAAAAAAAAAAATGTAGATGTATACTTTAAAAGTCTTTTCTGCTTTTAAATAAAATAGTGACTGGGTTATAATATGAATAAGTTTTTTCCCTTCTGTTCTGAACAAATCCAAATGTAAAATCTGTTTAGTGTGGTTTACAGGGACATCATGTTTTGAAAAGGATGTTCTTACTAGAACAATAATTTGCTTGTGTGATGACCTCATTTACAATCACAGCAATTTCCCATCTCACATTGCTATTTCCCATCTTCACTTACTCCCATCTATGATTATTTTTCTTTTAATTGTACTTACCGTAAGTGTTTGTTATTTTAATAGAATAAACATTTAGCTGAAATTGTATATATTAATATATATATATATATATATATATATGTGTGTGTGTGTGTGCTTTTTGCATCACTACAACTTATTCTTAAAGTATGAGTAACCCAAGAACATGAAACTATTATATTGGCGCATACAATTGTTGATAAGGAGAGGAGGCCTTGTTTCCTGTTTTCAGACGTTTATACGTCTATCGTCATCTAGTGATCTTGCTATTAATGCGAATAATAATAATTAATAATAATAATAATAATAATTTATTAATAATAATAGTACAAGGCACTGTACTGTTTCTGGAGAAAAAAATCATTGTTTCCTTTTGACAAGACTAATACCCTTCCCCCTTCTCTTTTCCATGAAATTGAAGAAATGGGATTTTTAATTCTCAAACTAATTTAGAATGGTTGTAACTGAGAAATTGTTAATACCAGAAGAGACCACAAAACGTTATCAGCTGACAAGATTTCTAACCAAATTGGGGAAATTCATTGTTATGGTTTACAATCCCTTTAACCCCCTAACCGCTAAGCCCGTAATTTCTCGCACTAAATATTTTTGCTCTTTTGGTTAAGCCCGTATTTTTTCGCCTACACTAAAATCCCCACTTACCTGGTCCCGCTGTGCTAATCCAGCG